>NW_028227262.1:2535000-2757500 GCF_978045245.1 Mus caroli
CACAACACCTGAGGTTCCAGAAACAGAAAATGCAACAGTGGCTTGCTACAGACAATTCTGTTACTGTGAAACCCGAAGTTTCCCCTCCCCAGCCCCATCCCCCCTCCCTGCCTCAGGCCATCCAGGCCATCCAGTTCTTCTGTCCTTCCTTCCCCTTCCTCAGCTGTAGTGACCTCTGCTGGGGACGAGGTTGGAGATGGGAGAAGCTAGAAAACAGAAACACTCATTGTGGCTCTTACAACCACCTGTGGGAAAGTCAAAAAGCAAAAAGCAAAAGCAATTTCAACTGTTGGTCAGAATCCGGCTGTGGAGGTTAAAACAGGCCTGTCGTTTTCCCTCCTCCCCTAGTGCCTAGCTGTGTGGGCTCCGCAGCCTCTCAAAGTGTTCCCACTTCAGGTTCCTCTGCCAGCAGATGGTTGTTGGTGAGGCCTCTCCCGCCTTGCTACATTCTCACACAAACAGGACCCACCGGGCTTCACCTCAGAGCAGAGGCCTGGGGGTTAAGGAAGACCCTAGAGACAAGCTCTGAAATTAAAAAAAAAAAAAATTTACAAAGGATATCTGCAGTCAGTGACTAGTTCCTGCAAGCCGTCCCTAGTTAAGGTGGGGAGAGAAGGGAATTGTGTGGTCATACAAGCTTTCACGTGTCAAGAGTCAAATCTGTGTTCAGACAATGAACCATGTTGTACACCTGAAAAAGCACCTCAAAAAAAAAAATAATAATGCTGGTATTTGAACCATATTTTCTTTTCTAAAATGACACTAATTTACGTGCATGAACATATTCACAGGTCACAGCACACATGAAAGGTCAAGGTCAAAGGACAACTTGCAGGCATCAGTTCTCTCCTTCTACCATGTTGGTCCTAGGACTTAAATTCAGTTCACCAGGCTTGGCAGCGAGTGCCTATAACCGGCTAAGATCCATCTTACCAACCTATGTGGTCATTTCCAAACCTATGACTTTACATTATACTTTAAAAAGAAATTTAATCCCAGCACTCGGGAGGCAGAGGCAGGTGGATTTCTGAGTTCGAGGTCAGCCTGGTCTACAAAGTGAGTTCCAGGACAGCCGGGGCTACACAGAGAAACTCTGTCTCGAAAAACCAAAAAAAAAAAAAAAAAAAAAAAAAGAAATTTCAAAGATTCATATCTAAACGTAAGAGGGCAGAATTGTAAGACAGATGAGTTTGTCCACATCCTCATCTAGATGAGGTCCAGATAAAGTCAGAATAAATTGACAACATTTAAAAACTAGGATACCTCATGTCCAGCCACTCCAACTCCTCATAACCAGTGTGGTCCAGGGTGAGGAGTCCCATGCTGACATGACACCTGGTCCCCACAACTCTCTACCCACACTCTACACACTGGCATCACCTGCCCTGCCATTCTGACTCCAGTTTTGACCACGCTTTAAAAAAAAAAAAAAAAAAAAGCGTGGGCAAACCTATTCAATATTGTATTAACAGTCAGAAGTTCACATCTCTAGCCATATAAAACTGCCAATATGAATTTGAAAATGATAAGCAGGGGCTGGAAATGTGGCTCAACAATTAAGAGCAATGCCTACTGCTGCAGAATACCTGGGTTTGAGTCCTGGCACCCAGGCCCTGGCTCACAACCATCTGTAACTCCAGCTCCAAAGGATCTGGTGCCCTCCTCTGGGACCTGTGGGTACTGCACACAAGGTGCGCATAAATGCAGGCAAAAACACAACAATAAAAATAAATAAACCTTTTTTAAAAAGATAAGCCAATAGTCGTCGGGCGGTAGTGGGACACACCTTTAATCCAGCACTCTGGAGGCAGAGGCAGGCAGATCTCTGAGTTCAAGGCCAGCCTGATCTACAGAGTTCCAGGACGGCCAGGGCTACACAGAGAAACCCTGACTCAAAAATCATTTGTATACAAAAATGAAGTCAATAAGCATTTTCAAAGAATGATGTTCTGATGAAAGGACACTACACTGAAGAGTTGCCCACTACGTAGGGTAGGGAGAGCATCTCATCTTGACAGGAGAGGGGAACTGGCAAAATCCAACACTGCTCATGAGAAAATTACCAATCTTTCATGGGCAACTAGGCAGCAGCCAAAATATAAAATGTGCATACACCTTGCCCTGTCACTCAGAGAACTTGGAACCAACTCATATGCGCCGAAGACAGTCATACACATAGACCAGAATGTCCAATACAGCATTATTTATAGGGACAAATGCATACCACCAAACACAGCCTGGAATGCTACATAAACATGAACAAGACAGAAGCAGCTAGCTCACACCTTTACTCCCATCACTTGAAAAAGGCAGGAGGACTTGCGACTTGCCTCTAGTCCTAAGGCGCCTGGGGCTAAAGAGTGAGACCCTTTTTCCAAACAACAAGCCAATGTGCTGGTGTATGTCTCTAATCATGAGGTGGAGGCAGGAGGATAAGAAATGCAAGGTCATTCTCAGATATACAGAAAGTTCAAGGCCTGGGATACATGAGACCCTGTCTCAAAAAGATTAATAAAATGATTTATTAGTTTAAAACAAAGTTTAATAAATAAAATAAAATTCATTATTATAAAATAGAATAAAATTTATATCAATTTATATCAATACACATCTATAAATACAAAAAAATTCATGAGACCCAGCTCAAAAAAATTAATAAAATAATTTATTAGTTTAAAATAAAATTTATTATAAAATAAAAATATATCAATAAACATCTGTGAATACAAAATATTAACATACAATAACCATTAATTAGAAGAAATATTAAGTACCATAACAAATTTAGAGTAAAAGTACATGTACATACAGCCCACCCACTGGAGAAACTATACACACAGCTGTCCACTGAGAATGGCTAGTCACGCCTATATTTTTATAAGCATCGATGCATTTATAATACCTAACTGTGACATGCATTATAGATACAGGTAGCTTGGTCCCCTGCATTGATCACACATAGATTTAGGGAGGGCTGAGTCACGAGGACCCTAGTCCATGGAGAGAATCACATGACATCATGTGGAAAGCAGCTGGTGGGGCCTCACTGGAGGAAGCAGACCTCTGGGTGGAGGTGGACGTGAGGAATATTTTTCTTCTCTGCCATGAGTTAACCACTCTGCTCCACTATGTCAGATGCTTGTCACAGAGTAATTTAGGTAGACACACTCACTTTACGCACGGTTTCTAAGGTAGACACATGAGGCAGGAGCTGGAAAACAACTTGACCGTGTTTAAAGAGTACAGAAAGAACACTCTGAGGAAAACAGACCAAGAATCTGTAGCTAAAAAGAGACTGCTGAGAGGTCTGGACTGTGGAGCTGAAGATGGACGACATGCTGAGACCACGTGGTCAGAGCTGGAGACACACAGGGAAAGGTAAGACAGAACCTGGAAGCGTCTCCTCTCTGAAGATCACCTTTGTTGAATCAATTAACACTCTTAAAAAAATTATTTTAGGTCGGGCGTGGTGGCGCACGCCTTTAATCCCAGCACTCGGGAGGCAGAGGCAGGCGGATTTCTGAGTTCGAGGCCAGCCTGGTCTACAAAGTGAGTTCCAGGACAGCCAGGGCTACACAGAGAAACCCTGTCTCGAAAAACAAAAAAAAACAAAACCAAAAAAAAAAAATTATTTTAAAATAACACTTTTGATACTAAAAAAATAACTTTATTATTTTGTTTCTGTTTGTTTTCAGAAAAGGTCTCTAGCTCAGGCTAGACTACAGTTCCACCTGCCTCAGCCGGCTCAGCCTAGTGATTACAAGTGGATTGCTACTGTATCATCTCAATGATAGAAGTATCATACTGCAGGAGGCTGGATGAAAACTAGCCTGCCCCCAGTTAGTGCCTCTGGAAGGAAGAGGGTAGCGCATCCATCTCTGCTTCTCACACTTCAGCTTGCCAGGATTTTTAGGATTTATTTTTATGTTTATTTGTGTGTCTGTGTGTGTGTGCACATCCATGTGGTTGCCTGTAAAGGCCATAAGGGAGTGTCAGACATGGATGCTGAGCGCTGGACACTAGTCTTATACAAGAGCAGCAATGAGCCATCAGAACAAGGTATGTTTCTACAAACAATCTCTGATCTAAAGGTTCCTTTGTCCTGTAATGGACCTAGAACAGACCAGAGTGGGTCTTAGATGACATCAGGTGGCCTGATACAAAAAAGCCTATCCTCAGCTGGGTGGAGGTGGTAGCACACTTTAATCCCAGCACTCAGGAAGCAGAGGCAGGACGATCTCTGAGTTCAAGGCCAGCCTGGTCTACAGAATGAGAACCAAGACAATCAGGACTATACAGAGAAACTATACCTGAAAAAAAGAAAAAAGAAGAAGAGAAGAAAGAAAAAAAAGAAAGGAAGAAAAGAAAAGGAAGGAAGGAAGAGAGAGAGAGGGAGAGAGAGAGAGAGAGAGAGCACCCATCCTGTCCTTGGCTACTCTTTCTACTGCTGGGACACTGGTATTGAATCTGAGGCCTCAAAATTCTAGGCTAGCACTCTCCCACTAAGACACCTTTCCCCTACTCTTTCTGGTTTTGCTACATTATCCAGGCTGGCCTGGAATTCACTCTGAAGGCCAGGAAGAATTTTAACTTGGAATCTGCCTGCTTCAGCCTTCCAAGCAGCTGGGGCAACAAACCCTCTCTACAAGCCCTGACTTGTCCCCCAGGCCACTTGGGCCTGCGGCCTTTACTCCCTTCCTCTTCCTGCTGTCTTCATTCCCCAACTCTTCCTTTATTTGCTTCTTTATAATGCTTTTATTCTCTTCACCTGTCTCTTTTCCTTACTTTGAAAGATGGGAAAGATGAGTGAAGTGGAAAGGAACGCATCTTCAAGCCATAAGAGGGGGAAATTGAACAGTACAAGTTGGTTTTTGTCATTCCTTCAACCACTGACATGGTAGATGCCTTACATTTGAAGTTATAAGTTACAGATTATTTATTGTAGAAAGCCAATACTGTACTGTCCACCTTTAATCCCAGCTCTCTGAAGGCTGGAAGGCAGAGGATGGCAGACCCTCATGCCTAGGAGTTCAAGACCAGCCTGAGGAACATACCAAGATAAAGGAAAACCACCTGAACATATGCAGGAGGGTATATATATATATATATATATATATATGCGCTAATGTAAATATGCATAGGTGTATATGTATATGTAGGGCTTATATGTACACGCTACAGCTACCCACAAGGGACTCAGGCATCCAGACTGCGGTGTCTGAGGCATCCCAGATAGACAACAGACTTGGAGAGACGAGGGCGCGCCCATTCTGTAGCTGATTGCTCCAGGCTCAAGTTTTGGGTCAAGGATGATTGCTGTCTTAGAAGGAAATAAGAAACAAAAGTGAGGATGAAAAGAAAAGAGAATCCTCTATGGCAAATCCCTTACACCATCGTAGGGGGCGTGGATGCACTCTCTCCTACCCAAGTGAGAAGGATCCAAAGTCACTGTCAGCAACAACCAAACTTTCCGAAGCTAGAGTTACCAGTTACTGCTAGTGTCTCTTCGGGTCAAACAAGTTAAAGAAAAGCGAAGGAAAAACAACGTTATCTTTCCCAATAGCCTTCTCTGCAAGCCAGTCTGAGGCAGAGAAACCATTCTTACCTAGGGCCTGCACCTGAAAGAAGACCACTAGGCTAGCTGACACAGTACTTGTCTTCTTCCTAGCAAGCCCTGGGCTCCCTGGGAACTCCGCCAGAGGCGACAGGCCAGCAGCACTAAACAAGATGCCATCGCCTCTGGCCAGCAAACACCAGGGCAATGAATGAAGGGCGCAGACCCCCCTTTGCACTTACCGCTTCTGGTTCATGGAGGCCACCTGCAGCCACTCGTTGGTGATGGGATTGTAGGAGTGTGCCGCTGAGATCTCCTGGCTGGTGATCCTGTAACCACCCACGATGAAGAGGTAGTTGTCCAAGATGGCTGAGCCATAGCCCCTGACGTTCACCAGGTCGGGAGGCAGGTTGTTGGCCAGGGGGAACCAGCGCTCCGTGGTCTCCTCGTACCTAAGCATGGACGGGGGTTCCCCTTGATATGGGTGCGGGGCCAGGGGTCCCCCGAGGAAGTCCCCCAGGGCCACCAGGACCGGGGTCCCGCGCATGCGGGCCTCCCTCAGCCTCTGCTTCAGGCTACAGTCCCCGGGGGCCTGCGGCGGCGACAGCAGTAGCGGGAATTGCGGCTGACACAGCACCTGGTGGAAGCGCAGCACCATGAAGCGCAGGCAGGCGTCCTGCAGGTCGGGCAGCCCGTACACCTGCGCCAGGCGGTACAGCTCCAGGCAGTTGCCCAGACGCACGTGCGACAGCAGCAAGCGCAGCAGCGCCGTGACCTGCAGAAAGGACGCGGCCTCCACCATCTCGGACAGCACACTAGCCTCGGCCAGCTCGTCCTCGCTCAGGCCCCAGCCCTCGCGCGCGCCGCCCGCGTTGATGAAGTCCAGCACCAGCCGCAGGCCCGGAGCGCTCAGGCCGCGCAGCTGCTGCACCTCCGGGCCCACCTCGGGCCGCACGGCCTCGCGCATGCCGGAGCGGTAGAGCGCGCGGAAGTAGTCGCTCTGTTCGATCAGTTTGCTCTTGCTCACCGGGTAGCAGCGGTCTTCCAGGCGGATCTGCACCATCTCCTCGGCGGACATGGCTGGGCCGCTGCGCCCGCCGCCCGGCCGCTCAGGCTCCTCCCCCGGGCGCACAGCCTCCGCCGAGCCCGGCCTGCGCTCGCGCTTCCTTCCTTCCGCCGCCGCGGGCCCCGGGCTCAGCCCCGCCGGTGCGTCACACGCCCTCCGAGTAAACGGCCTCTCTGAGTCTTTAATCCATGTGTCTATGTGAGTTCCTACGCTACAATGCAGGTGCCAGGGAGCCAAAGGCGGCAGATCACCCTGCAGCCTGAGGTACGGGCGGTTGTGAGCTGCCCTACGCGGAAACGGAGCTCCTGTCCTCCGCAGCAGGAGTGTGCACTCTTAACCACTGTGCATTTCTCCAGCACGGTGTTGTTAGGAAACAAACAAACGCGTCGGTTCGCGGTGCTCGCCCCCTACGCACAAGTCACCGTACTTGATCTTCTGGTGTTTCCCGCAGCCCCATAGTCCCTGTGTGAGTTTTCCTGCAGGTTTTAGATCCGCGGGGTGGTTCCAGAGTGGACACGGATTACTAGGGCTAAGCAATTTATTAGAAGAGTTATTAACTCCATGGACAAGACAGACAGATAGGAAGACAGGCAGTGGCATGGTTCAAACCGCAGCACCAAGACAGCAGAGTATCTGAGCAGCAAAAGGGGCAGGTGGATGGAGAGGATGCGGAGATGGAGATGCAGAGATGAAGATGCGTCAGAGCTGTCCCCTCTGGGTAGCACTTGCCCGCTCTCATCCCCATCTACCCCACCACAACCATCCCATCATAGCTGTTAGGAAAGAACATTTTCCTGTGTTCCCTGGCAGGACGCTTGGTTAGAAGGCTGGATCCCAAAGGCTGTAGTGATGCAATAGTGTCTGCCATGGTGCCCATGGTGCTCTGCCTTGCATTCCCCAGCATTACTGTATCCGTTGGCTGCTTCACAGAGAGAGGGCTGTCGGCCATTATATTCTGCAGAATACACACAAAGGTAAGGAGCCACATAGTACAGAAAACATTCTAGCAGGATCCCTCCTTCCTATGGGAAAGAGACTCAACCATGGACCTGGGGCTTGCTATACTTTGTTACTTTCTTGGATACTCTGAGAAACTTGCAACACAGTCCCGTGATTGACAGGCCTGAAATCATTCCTGGCAGGCTTCCGTTCCCCATCTGTCACTCTCAGTGTTTGGGGTATGAGGAGGGTTTCAGGTGAGGGGCCAAGGATTTAGTAGATTCTACAGAAAGGCAAAATGCCACAGCTACCATTAGACATCATCAGGCTGGGGGCTTCTGGGAGGGCTGACTTCAAAAAGGCTGGACCTGGATCTGTCTGTGCCTCCATCAGCAAGGCGGGATTCAGTGAGTCACCAGAAGAACAGGCTCTTAGTCTCTGGCTCTTTAGAATCTTTACCAATGGAAGCTTTTGTTTCCAGACCAACTGGTATTCTCTTGCCTTTTAAAACAAACCAGAAAGCCAACCTTTGAGAATGATTCTCATTAGAGAGGCAATTCAACCCTGGTCACATTACCACAGTGAGGTCAGCTGGACTGCAATCTGAAGTGGTACCTGACAATACTGGGCACTGCTCCTGCAAGATTTTAACCCCTGGCCATACGATGGGGCATCTTAAAAGATCCAATAATTTCAGTAAACCACACAGTGTTCTAGAAAGCTGGGCATAAAGACAAATACATATAAACTTCTTTGTTACAAAGTAGTTAAGCTATAGTATCAAGGCTTCATGAACACTTTGCTTAATGTCATCATTGAGTGGATGGAGCTGTCATTGATCATTAAACACTGACAATTGGTGCTCAGGGTCACAGCCCTGAGGGGCTCACTGCTGTTGCTCTGCTAAATGGATATGCTGTCATGTTACCTTCTGAATACTGATGTTCACAGCCACAGATCAGTGCTGCTCTCCATTCCCCTTGGCCCAAGAAATCTCTGTCTGCAGTGGGCAGACAGCTCATCAAAGTGCTGAGAACAAGGGGCTGGGTGTTCAGCCCTAACTGGACTTCTATAGCAACCTGTCCCCACAAGCTCAGGGAACAACTTGGAAGAAGGGGCTAAAAGAGCATAAAGGTGGGAGAGTGGGGAGGAGTGCTGTGGAATGAGTGCCTTTTGTACGGGAAGAGGAGATCACACTGGTGAGCTCTCAGAACTATGGTCTGCACTAGATAGCCAACAAGAAGAACGGTCAACATTCCAGCAAGGTTACCAAAAAGAAAAAAGAAAGAAAAGAAAAGAAAAGAAAAGAAAAGAAAAGAAAGAAAAGAAAGAAAGAAAGCCAGCCAACAGAGGGCCTGAAGTAGGAAGGGAATGTTTACCGGAAGTGTTTGGGGGAGGAATTAATTGGTGGAGAGTATGCTCCAGCTATATTATGTACATGTGTGAAATTGTCAAAGAGGAGATTAATTAAAAATATTTTGTGCAAATTAACAAGCACACCCATATCATTAGCATACAAATTTTGTTTTAGTACGTGGTAAAATTCTATGCATTTCAAAGAATTGTTTAAAATAAAATTCTTTTTTTAAAAAAATATTTATTTATTTTGTACACAGTTTCTCTCTTCAGACACACCAGAAGAGGGCATCAGATTCCATTACAGATGGCTGTGAGCCACCATGTGGTTACTGTGAATTGAACTCAGGACCTCTAGAATGGTTAGTGCTCTTAACTCCTGAGCCATCTCTCCAGCCCCAAAATAAAGTTATTTCTGGTTTACTATCAGTGAATGTTTGATTTGTGCATCTACTATCCACCTGGGGTCAAGAAAACACTCTCTGGCAAAGTAAGCCATGTGACACACACCTTTAACTTCAGAATTTAGGAGGCAGAAGCAGTCAGATCTGAGTTTAAGGCCAGCCTGGTCCACATAACAAGTCCCAGGCTAGCCATGCCTGCACTGTGAGACAATGTCTCAAAAACATAGGTATTGAAAGTGAGGAAAATTGATTTGTCTCTCAAGGTCAGTGTTCTCAGGTCAGTGGCAGCACATTTAGCCAGCACACACAAGGTCCTAGGTCTCCATGACAGCACCAAAACCAGAAAAGATCCTTGTTAGAAATAACTAACAGATGGGTGGTGATGCTCACACCTTTAGCCACAGCATCCAGGAGGCAGAGGCAGGCCTACCTGAGTTCGAGGCCAGCCAGGACTACACAGAGAAACCCTGTCTGGAGAAACGGCAGCAAGGGGACAGGGGGGGGGGGGGGGAGTGGGCAGGGCAGAGAGAGAGAGAGAGATCGAATATAAACAAGGTAAGGTCCAGCTGGCTGGCTGGTGGGGTGGCTGGGGAGGTCAAAGTGCTTGCTGAGGACTCCTGATACTCTGAGTTTGAACCTCGGAACCACGTGGTAGCAGGAAAACCCAACTCTGGCAAGTTGTCTCTGCCCACCACATGGTCAACCACGAAATGGCTGTGAGACATGCGCATGCGCATGGTGTTCAACAGGGAGGCAGGTATGTGAGGTCACAGAGTTACTGGGGATGGAGCGATATGCCTTTTCAAGGCTGTCATATTTCCCCTTCGTTATGAGCGTGCTGAATTGGGGTCAGCTGGTCGAATCCTTAGTTTCTTTTAGGCTTACAAGAAAACTACTGGCCCTAAGAAGTAACCAGAATATATACAATTGCATTTATCGCAAAATTAAACATTTTAAATATATTTCTTTTTCTATTTTTTTTCCTTTCAAGTTTTGTTTTTGTTTTCTTTTTTGTTTGTTTGTTTGTTCTTCGAGACAGGGTTTCTCTGTATAGCTCTGGCTGTCCTGGAACTCACTTTGTAGACCACCACACCTGGCTCTTGTTTTTGTTTTTGTTTTTTGGTTTTTTGGTTTTTTTAATAATAAAAATTCCAACAAGTACACAAACTGGTTTTCTCTGGAGCCAGAACAACAAAACTTAGGGAGAAAAAAATACAGTCGTCACCAGCTCTTAAGCCTATAGTGAACACCTCACAAAACAATGTGTTGTTTCTGAAAACAGAGCCTCCCTTAATCTGATGTCAAAAGACTAGGTAATTGTTTTCTCAGCAGGACTCGGGGATAGGGTTTCTCCTGGCCTTTATGCCTGCCTAGGAAAAGGTGTCTGTGACTCTTTACTCCTAGAGAAAGAAGAATAGCTGACTAGCTGACAGGAGCATCCCCTCTTCAAGAGAGGAGGGGCCAGAACACCAAAACTTGCTGGATAGGGTCCAGAGACAAGGCAGCAAGGCCAGCACTCTCCCGGGGCCCAGCTGGAAAGGAACAAAAAAGGAGCCGAGATGCCTCGGCAGAAGGACGCCCCTTGCAGCCCTAGCAGCCCATGATCAGCTCCAGCTGCTTCCCTTCAGCACGGAGAGATGCGGGCGGTGGGGCTGCTACTGCTGCTGGGGCTAGCTAGCATGGTGCATGGGCTCTGCTCACCCACTGTGTTCTACAGAGATTGCTGGATCCGCCGCTTCCCGGGGATGCTCTTGGACCTGGAGGAATCTCAGAGGCTGGGCGCCCAGTTCCTCAAGTACTACTCAGAGAACACTGGGCAGAAGTGCGGCCGGAGCTGCTGCCTCCGGAAGGATGGTGAGAGCGAGCGGGGGGCTGCCAGAGCCCACTTGGGTAGTTTCACAGCACGAGGCCAAGGCTGGGGGGTGGAACCAGGAAGGACCCCGAAACCAGAGCATAAGGCCCATGGGGGAGGGCCAGCGAGGACTCCAGGAGCACGAGGCCCAGGTAGAGGGGGAGGAGCAGGACCCAGGGTGGGCAGCAGCAGAGCAGGTGATTTTGAACCCACGGTATCCTGCGTTCTTTGACAAAGTGCTAAAGGGACATATTTCTTTCAGGGTTAACTAACTTGATTATTTTATAATCCAAATGTTTCCAATAAACCAGGTGCTGTGGCCCATAACTACAATCCCAGCATTTAGGAACTGGAAAGTGGTGGTGGTGGGATGGGGTGGATCAAGGGTTCAAGGCAAGCCTCAGTTACACTGTGAGATGAGACAAGCAGGGGCTAAGATTGTGTTTCAAAACCAAAACAACAAACACAAACAACCAGGGTTTACAGTAACCAACTTTCAAACTGTCATTATTTACTTTTGTTTCTCCGTGCTTTTAAGATGTTTTCTGTTAGGTCTGAGAATCTCAGTGTTTTGACCACTTTCACCCCCACTCTGCCCTCTAACCTCTAACTTCTGACCTTTCTAGATCCCTCACCACCACTCCCTTCATATTCTCCTTTAAAAAAAATAACCTACTGACTCCAGTTTGTCTTGCCCAGATTTTCTTGGGCATGACCAAGAACTGCTCCCCTAAAGGGGGAGAAAAAAAGAAGGAAAGAAAGAAAAACCAACCAACCAACCAACCCTGAGTCCCCCTCCCATGAAGCCATCAACTGTCAACAGGAATAAGGGCTCCCGATCTCCTTCTAACTCCTGCTGGAAAGCCTACTGGCTTAATCCTGTACTGGTCTGGTACAGCTGTGAGGCTCTGCTTGTTTGAGATGTACTTACATGTGGCCCAGTTTGAACTCATTTTTCCGAGGAGGCTGGCCTTGAATTTCTGGTCCTCCACCCACGAATCCCAAGTGCTGGGATGATAAGTAAGCACCACCATGTTTAATAATTTCTTCTTAAAATAACTTTTGGTGGTTTCAGTGCCATGCCTATCTTATAAGATGTATCTCCCGGCTTATAAAGTATGGGGCACATTGTACAGGAAGTTAGAGTGTAGATTATGCTATCTTCAAGTTTCCCTATAAATGGGACTTGGGTGTGAACGCCTTCAAGGTCAAAACTGCTTGAAGACATTTTTAGTTCTTTTAAAGCTAGGTAGAAAGACGACACGAGGGCAACACAGTGTATTGTGGAAGCCATCCCCACAGGGGCCTCATCGTCTTTTAACCATAATTTGATACTGATTATTCATTAAAGATATTGCTTAGCCAATTGCATATGCAAATTTCTGAATAAAGTTTAGAGCGTCTAGGAGGGCGGCCAGATTTTCAGGGAGTGTGGTTTGAGAGACTTGTCACAAGCCATGACCTTCACAGCTAGAGGCATAAAGAACAATCGGTCTGATAAAAAAGAATCTTTTCAGAGCAGGGTCCTGGGCTGGGGTTTCTGTTAAATTTGTAGGGTGCCTGTCTAGCATGCTGGAGGCCTCCAGTACATCAACCCAGAGTGGTGGCCCACTTCTGTAATCTCAACACTTAGGGGTGAAAGCAGGGAGATCACAAGTTCAAAGTTGTCCTCAGCTATGTAATGAGTTTGAGGCCAGCCTGAAATACACGAGATCTTGCTGAAATGAAAACAAAACAGAGCCGGGAAGATGGCTTAGTGGCTAAAGTGCTTGACAGACAAGTGTGAGGTCCCAAGTTTGAATCCCCAGAGCCCACTTAAAGCTGAGCACAGGAATATGAGCATCTATAATCCCCAGTGGCCCTAAAGGGAGATGGAAGGTAGAGACAGGGGAATCCTTGATAGCTCGCAGGCCAGCTAGCCTAAGGCATGCAGCAGCCAAAAAGCAAAGAGACTGTGCCTCAAACAAGGTGGAAGAGGACTGACCCCCAAGGCTGTCCGCTGACACATGCATACTCACACACATATATCACACTCACAGACATATCACACATCAACATTAAAGAGAAAAACAGTTCAGGGCAGTCATCCAGGACACTCCATGAGCCCAGAGCCTCTGCAGCCAGGAAGGCAGGACTGAACAACAGGGCCCAGACTTGTCACACTTCTGCACGGAGCTGGAACATTGAAACATACACATGAACTAGAAGGTCAGTTTCCTTACATCCTTCCTTTCTTCCCTCCCTCCCTCTCACCCTGTCCTCCTCTTGGGGAATCCTGATCTGCCCCCTTCAGCCTCTGGAAAGCTGAGATTATGTGTGGGCACCACATTCCCAGCTCCATAGAAAACATGTCATAGGGCCAGAGAGACTAGAGAGATTGCTTAGTGGTTAAGAACACTCCTATGACTTTTATAGAGCATCTGGGCTCAGGTCCCAGCACCTGAGTGGCTCACACCTTCTATAACTCCAGGTCCAGGAATCTCTGTTCTCCACAGAATGCATTGATGCCACATGCCTCCCCTCTCATAGATACACAAGTACACATAATTAAAAATAAAATAAATCTTTCATAAAAAATTATTCCAATAAAAATCAGTCTCTATAATCGAGGTGTGGTGGCTGATACCTGTAATCCCAAAACTTGGGAGGCTGAGGCAGGGGCATGGTCATGAATTTGTGGTCACTCTGGGATATATAATAAGCCTGAGTTCAAGACCAGCTTAGGCTATAGAGTAAGATTCAATACTGCTCTATATCACACCAATGACTTTCTTATCTCAAATCTAAATATTAAATAACTTTTTCAGTTCCTTTTCCTTACAACTTCCCAGAACCATCCTCGGGGGTTTTGCAACCCAATGTAGTAGTAATTCATTTTGTCTTATTCGTTCTCTCCTGGGGAAAAAAAAAAGAAATGCTGCAAAAACCCGAAGGTGTCCCAGAAGTGAGACTAGAGCTGAGGCTCTCCATGGCTAACTCTCTTGAAGGGCAGAGCAGGACTCCACAGGACAGTGCCCTCTCTGACCAACATGATTCCCACCAACACAGCAGTGCCTTCCCTGACCTCCATCCCCCACCCCCACCCCAGCACAGCACCCTCCCTGACCTACACGCACCCCACCCCCAGCATGCTTCAGGTGGGATACTGTATCTCTGTAATCCTGTTTTATTAAAGAGTGTGATACCTCTGAGCCAGCGGACACATCGCATGGTCCTGGCTGCTCTGCAATAGGATTGAACTCACAGTGCATGTGCACATTAGGACGGACGGATGCACAAATTTTGTACCCAGTAACTCTAATTCTGGGTTTCCAGAAATAACCCGTATGTTTAAAGCAACGGACCTGGAAAACAAAAGCCAGCGTGAATATGTGATAAGCAGATATGCCCTGCCCACTGAAGCCAGCATCCTTGTGTATTTAATAGTCACTGATTAGGCTTCTCCCGGGAAAACATTTGCACCCAGATCCATACCCTCAGGTGTCATTCAATCTTCTGGCTGTCCCCACTCTGTCATTCCTTTGTCTGTGGTTGGAGCATCTTTTTTTAAAGATTTATTTATTTTTATTTATATGAGTACACTGTAGCTGTCTTCAGATACACACCAGAAGAGTACATTGGACCCCATTACAGATGGTTGTGAGCCACCATGTGGTTGCTGGGAATTGAACTCAGGACCTCTGGAAGAACAGTCAGTGCTCTTACCCGCTGAGCCATCTCTCCAGCCCACATCTTTCTTTTTATGTTCCTCCTTCTTCCTCCAGTGGCCCTAGGACCTTAGCACTCAGAGACCATGTTGTACTTAGAAATCAGAAAGGTACTTTCCAGAGCTTTGTGTAGACAACTGATGTTTTTCATGCACAAAAATTACTAAGACTAAACTATAATGATTCTATGGGATGTGATGGTGTGTGCCTTTAATCCTAGCAGGCAGAGTCAAACAGATCTCTGAGTTCAAAGCCAGCCTGGTCTACACAGTGAGTTTCAGGCCAGCCAGGAAACACAGTGAGACCCCATCTCTAAATATATGATCAGTCCATCAATCTAAGGCTGGTTATGGTGGCTCACACTTACAGTCCCAGCACTTAGGCAGGAGGATTGCTTCAAGGCCTGAGCCCAGACTGGTCTATATAACAAGTTCCAGACCAGCTAGAGCTACTTAAGAGAGACCTCTGTCTCAAAAGAATGAAAATCAAATAAAAATTCCAGGTGTCCTCTGTGGAAAGGAATATATTAGAGCATTTAGAATAATATCTTCTTTCAAATAGGTATATTATATAGTTTTAATAGTTTATAATGTTCTGAAAAATATCTAACCACAATACAAGATTCATTCAACGTTCCAGAAAGAAATAGAAGTTACTCAGATCTCATCTGACTGGTAGCAAAGCCAGGCTTGGTGGTTCTGTCCCTGTGATCCCAGCACTAGGAGGCTGGGTAGGACTATTATAAGTTTAAGGCCCACCTGGGGGCTGGCGAGATGGCTCAGCTGTTAAGAGCACTGACTGCTCTTCTGAAGGTCCTGAGTTCAAATCCCAGAAACCACATGGTGGCTCACAACCACCCGTAATGAGATCTGACACCCTCTCTGGTAAATCTGAAATCAGCTACAGTGTACTTACGTATAATAATAAATAAATCTTTGGGCCGGCCAGGTGTGGTGGTGCACACCTTTAATCCCAGCACTTGGGAGGCAGAGGCAGGTGGATCTCTGAGTTCGAGGCCAGCCTGGTCTACAAAGTGAGTTCCAGGATAGCCAGGGCTATACAGAGAAACCCTGTCTCGAAAAACCAAAAAAAAAAAAAAACAAAATCTTTGGGCCGGAGCAAGCAGAGGTCCTAAAAATTCAATTCCCAACAACCACATGAAGGCTCACAACCATCTGTACAGCTATAGTGTACTCACATACAAAAAGTAACTAAATAAATCTAAAATAAAATGTCTTGGTTTTTTTTTTTTTTAATTAAAGCCCACCTGGGCTGTGTAGTGAGACTCTGTCTCTGTCTCTATCTCTGTCTCTGTCTCTCTCTCATACACAAATACACAACTGACGGAAGCCAGGACCCTAAGCTGATTCCCTTGGCCTTTTCAGTTTCCTGTAATGTGGCTGTCTTCTTCCACGATCCCATCCACGACAATGTCAACTGCCTTCATGTTCACTGCCCAACCCTGGAGAGCTGCATCCTGGAGCCCGGGACCAGTGCCATTCTGTATAACATAACAGCAGGTAAAGACCCCGTCGAACAAGGCTTGGGACGCAAATGCTACTTCTCTAGAAGGGCTCGCAGCTTCAAAAACTGGCTGGAACACCCAGGCTTAAGTCCCCAGACTGTTGTTTTCCAGAAACCTCTGTCTGGAGATGGTTTGGCCATCAGGACCTTGTTTGGCACATTCACCAGCATTCATTCCAGATGACAGACTATGCACAACTGAACAGGAGTGTAAGCTCTGTGGTTGGACTATATTGAGAACTCAGCAAAAGCTAAAGTAGGCATTTTTACTACAGTGGCTAGGAATGTCCCTCAGAAGCAGAGAGAGTGCTCATGGGCCACCTGAGGTCTATGGACACTGCAACAGGGTCCTACAGGGTTGGGAGTAAGGGACTAGGAAGCTCCCCAGATAGACAGTAGCATCTTACAGGTCTCTAGATAGCCAATGCACTGAGAAAGACTGTGTCTCACGAGGTGGATGGATCTGAGGACCACCACCCAAGGTTGTCCCCTCATCCTCTGCTCTTGTTCCTGTACACATCAGTGTGTTCACACACATGCACACACTCAGAGACACACACAGGTAGTCACATGCATGCACACATACACATGAGTGCATGATAGATACTGCCTCAGCACAAAGCCCATCAGAGGAGGAAACTGCAGAAAGCGAGAAACCAGGCAGAGAGAGGCAGGCAGGGAGCCCTGAGCCACCATCCAGACAGTGGGAAAACTGACCTGGCCACATGAATGGGGACATTAGGAGCCACAGTGGAAATATGGCTTCAAGAGGGCAGTAACATCTTCAGGTTGACATTTTCAGACATCTGGTCAGGGAAGCATTGGAACTGACAAGGTAATGGTGGTTGTTATGAAGGAAATTGCTGCTGAACTTTGGAAAGATTCATTAGGAGCCTCTGGTACTGGGGATAAGTCCTAGGGACTGAGGATCAGTCCCAGGGATCTGCACTGAGCCACATCTCCATCCCTTAGTAACCCTTTAAAGGGAGGAAATGAGGGAAGAGCCAACCCCGCTTCTCATAGCCCAGAATGGGTAGTGGGGGCGGGAAGAGAAAACAGGCCAAGGTTAGCGCGTTTGGACCCCCTCAGGGATGGTGCCTGGGGTGTGCATGCAGAAGTGTCTGATAGAGCACTGGGAAAGTTCAGTGCCATGAAAGAGGAAGGCACAGGCCACAGGCACCTCGGTGCCATCAGTACAGTGGGACAGCTGTGGACTCTGGGGAGGGAGGTGAAGGGAGAACATAAATGAAGACCAAGGATGCTGTTCTAGTTTGCTTTCTGTTGCGGTGATTTACACCACACCAAAAGCAGCTTTCGGAGCACAGTGCTTGAGTGATAAATGTTCCCCATAGGCGTGGGTATTTGATGGCCTAATCTCCAGTTGGTGGTGCTCTTTGGGGAAGCTTGCAAGGTACAGCCTCACTAGAGGAAGCACTTCCCCGGGAGCAGGCGTTGAGATTGGATAGCCTTGCCTTACTGCCAGTAAGCTTCCTGCTTGCATCTGAAGATGTGAGCTCTGTTTCCTGCCCTGACTACCAGGCCTGCTGCCTGCTGCTTGCCTAGATGTACTTGGCCATGGTATTTTATCACAGAAATAGGAAGGTAGCTAATGGGTGTGTGGGGGGGGGGCTATTTTATCTTGCACACTTATGACTCCCAGCTCACAACCCATCACGAAGGGAAATCAGGGCAGGAACTTGAGGCAGGAGCACTTAATTTGTTCCTAGGATTGAGCTCAGCTAGCTTTTCATACAACTGGAGCCCACAGTGTGCTAATCCCTCCTACATCAACCATCAATCAAACAGTACCACAGACACGCCCACATGCTAACAAGATGGAGGCCAAGTCCTCAGTGGAGGGTCCCTCTTCCCAGCTGTCTCTAGTTTATGTCAAATTGACAACAGAAATGAGGACAGACAGACAGATGGCTGGGACAAAAAGCCAAGGCTAAAGAAGAGGCACGCAGTATCCCTGGACTTGACTGCCAGGGATACTCAAGAAGAAGGTCCCACAGTACTGAGGATGTGGCGCACGTGACCAGGAAGTCAGAAGTCACTGCCTCTGAAGCTTAAGCTTTGCAAAATGATGAGAGATGAAGCATTGTCACAGAGGTCAAAGTGGGGAAGGGAAGCGGCATAGGTGGACAGCACTCCTGGTGGGGAGCATTGGGGGGCACAGGCAGACAGCACTCCTGGTGGGGAGCACTGGGAAGCTACACAGCCTTTGAGTGTACTAGGAGAGAAGACAAAGCAAAAACAGGAGGGTGTGGCTGCTGGCATTGTTCCCAATTTCAAAGGGCCCTTTCCCTGGCTGTTTTTACCAGCTTATTAGGTGGTGTGTGGTATTCGGCTGCTGGCAGCATGGGAACTCTGGCACAAAGCTTTCTTTATACACAAAGGCGTCTTCTCTGTACAGCCATATTTGTCCACAGCAGAGTGTCATTGGGATGTTGGGATAAACACACACTCGGCCTGCTCTGAGCTTCAGGAGTCTGTGCAGCTGGAACTGGAATCTGGCTCAGCCCAGGCTCCAGAGACAAACCCCACAGCTTTCAGGCTGTGCCTAAGGCCTTCACAAAGAAACTGGTAATACATTGCATGCATTTGTGAAATTCTCAGATAAGCTGTTATTTTTTTAAAATAAAATCTCTCTTGTCTTTCAGGCACAGACCCAGACTTGCTGGTTTTTGAGCATACATCTCCTATTTACCCAAACACCCGCTCCTCGTCCGAATGGTGGGATAGACTGAGGATTCTAAAAGCTATGACTGTAGGTAGTGAAGGAGTATACCCAGATGTGATGAACCACGTGGTGCCATCCACAGAGGCAGCGTCAACCACACAGCAGGATTTAGGTGCAAACACAGGTATCAGTTATTCCAGGAAGTCAACCACGGATGTAGGGATAAGATTCACTTCTGCGAATGTGTCCACTGCTACCAAGGTCAACATGGTGTCACCAAGCACAGACTTCACCCACAGTCCAGGCAACAAGACTATTTCTCCTTACTTTGGACCCACAGACACCAGAGTTTCTCGGGTGCCCAGCCAGTCTCGACTCAACATTAGCAAACCATCAGTGAACAAAACAAAGGGGTCCTACAGCGGGAACCACTCGTTTGAGAAGGAAGAGCCACGGGATGGAGCACCAGCGTCTGCAGGGGTCTGGCTGGCTTGTGTAACCCTGGGTGCTGCCATCGTCAGCCTTTGCTGCCGTGTGGTCCTCGGGACATCCAGATGCTGTGGGAAGCAGCAGGGCTGGTCTCACGTGGGACAAATTGGGTCAGCATCTGGGTACAAGCGTGACACACTGAAGGAAAGCTCCTAAAGGCTGGAGACCCTAAGGCTTTCTGTGAGAAAGAGCATTTTATAAAAGAAAAAAAAAATTCTAGGATACCAATATCTACCCAAGCAAAGGCTTGGTAAAGCTGTCTACTTCCCCAGTGGTTTCCATTTCCTGAACTGAGGAAGGGGAGGGGATCCTACATTAGAAGTGATAACATCTTTGACCCCAGCACTCTGGAGGAGGCAGGAGGATCAGAAGTTCAAGGTCAGTCTCAGTTAGAGTGAGTCCAAGGCTAGCCCAGGTCAGTCTCAGAGTGAGTCCAAGGCTAGCCCAGGTCAGTCTCAGAGTGAGTCCAAAGCTAGGCCAGGTCAGTCTCAGTTACAGAGCGAGTTCCAGGCCAGCCCCAGCTCCATGGGACCCTGTTAAAAAGAAAAGGAATGGATGAGGAGAAAGGGAGGAGAGAGAGTTTACAGGTGGCCTGGTTCAAAGGCCGATGCTCAGTAACTGCCCTTCGGGGATAACTGGTTAGAGGTGTAGGCAAATGAGCAAGAACAGGGACTCAGCTGCAAGCACTTCCTGTTTTCATGTTCCCTTGATTAATGCTTCAGTCCCTGGAACCCACAGGGTGAAAGAACAGGCTCCTGAAGTTGGCCTCTGACCCCCCCCCCCCGCAAGAGTACTGTGATATATGCACGAATGTGCACAAATACACACAAGCACAGTAATACATGTAGTAAGATATCTACTGTACAACTAAACTTCTTTTAAAAATAAAATTAAAGAAAAAAATGACTAAAAGAACAGTTTCCTCAGACGTTTAAAACAAGCTGTCTAGTGGCTAAAAAGTTTCACCTTCCCCAGTATTGACACTGGGTAAAAGTAGCAATTTTTAATATATATAAAAAAAGGTAGGGCCAGAGAGATGGTTCAGTGTGTAAAAGTGCTTGCCTGACCGCAGGCTTTCAACCTCTGGGTCTCACGGAACAAGAACTCCCAAAAAGCTGTTGCCTGACCTCCACCCAGATACCAACAAGCTCCCACATATGAACATGCACAAGCACACACACACACACACACGCGCCCAAACACACACACATACACATGTACACATGCAAGCACACTAACACACATATACATATGCAGGCATGTACATGCACACATGCACAAGGAAGAAGACATTTTATCAGTGGAGTATCAACAAAATAAAAAAAAAATGTTTAAAAACATACTTTGACTTGCTCATGATTCAAAATATTAGGCTTCATAAACTTTATCAATTTCTTTCCTAATACATTATAAAGTTCTACATCAACTGTAGGAAGAATATTCAGCTTTAAATGAGCATAAACTTTATTCATGTGTGTGTGTATACATGCATAATAGCACTGCTGGGATTCTTGCCCCCTAAAATTGTATTTAAACAAGTAATTCATGACATTGTATCTACAGATAAATCTGTATTCAAATAGAATAGTCTTTCAAGAGTTACAAGAGTTCTTTACATGTGTTGCTGGTTTGAGAGGATCTAGCAGCAGAGGACGACCTGGACTCCTGATCTACCAAGTGTTGAGCCTCAGGCATGTGTGAACATGACCAGCTCCAGATTTAGTTTCAATTTGTATGAATTGCTTAGGGATTTTCCAACACAGTGGAGGTTCAAAGAGAGAGAGAGAGATGTCCCTTCTGGGAAAGTGACTCGTTCCTTGAAGAATCTCACAGAAATGACTCTGATGTGAGAAAACCCCGTTTACCTTTATAAGGAAACAAACGCATCCAAGTGTCCTTCGGCTGGGTCCTTTGCCCTTCAGGTAACTTGAGAGGCGATGCAGACCACAGTTAGTCAAGAAGCAGATACAGCAGGCTGGAGACACAGCAAGCTCTTGCCATTCACCACTAATGACAGTGGCCTGAGTCCTCTGATCAACCTGAACTGGCCAGTTAAGGCCTCACTTCCCACCAAAGGTGGGACAACACCACTCCAAGGTTGGGAAATTCATTAGGATTCAGGGCTCGGTCAGTTGTCCTTCAGGGAAAGGATACTGGTTAACATGGCACAGGGGAGATTGAAGTTTGGTACAGGACAGTTCTGAGTGCCAAGCCTCAAAGGTCCTCTCTGTGGAGTCAGGCCATAGCACTCTCCCAAGGCCATTGTGTAACAGCTGCATAGAACGGTCCCACAACATCCAAGAGGTTTTTTTGTTATTTTATTTGTTTTTTTGGATGAGACAGGATCTCCTGTAGCCCATGCTGGCCTTGACTTTGTACATGCTAGCATTTTAGGTGCAGGCTACCACACCTGGTTATCCAAAGTATTCACGGGCAGTAGGACTGTCGGTTACCTAATTACAACCATCAGCTGTGTGACCCAAGCCCTGCCCTGGATCACAGTGCGGGTTCTTCTTCAGACAAGGCCAAGTCTCCAGATCCTGCCTTAGGTAAAGATTCTCTGACAATACAAAAGCTGAGGGCAAAGGCACAGTCGAGATTTCTAACATGGCCTGGATACCCTATTCTCATCAGTACTGCCCTACCAGACAGTCTTATGGAAGGAACTATACCTCATCCGGTCTGTCCCAGCACTATATCCATCCCAGCTTCCTTTGGCCCTGCTCTGCTCCTGCTTTCCACCACTCCACACGAAATCTTTAAAGTGCTGATATGCCATAAAAAAAAAAATCAGGGAGCTAACGAGATGGCTCAGTGGTTAAGAACACACACTACTGTTGCAGAGAACTTGAATTCAGTGCCAGAGCCCATGTCCAGGGGCTCTGATGTCTCTGTCCTCTCTGGGTACCTGCACCACCACCCATGCCCCGCCCCAGTCACATAACAGACATGTAATTAAAAGTAAAACGCATCCCCCTCCCCTCAGCTTCTGTGTACTAGAAACAGGCATCTGTGCCAGTCAGCCCCCAAAACTTCTTTAAACGTGCTTTTGATGTTTACATGGCAGGTCACTTACATGTGTGGCTTTTCATTCACTCTATGCAATGACCCTAACTGCAGAGCCACACTTGTTGAGTGACACCCTGTCCCACACACACCTATAAGACTCAAGGCTCTATTTTTGTCCTTTATAATCTGTCTGCCTTGGACATTACTAATTCCAAAGCCTAGTTTCATTTTCTACAAATGTCCAATTCCAGATACAATGCTAGAAAATTGAAAATTGGAAATTAAAAATACTGGATCGGGGCTGGGTGGTGCTGCTCAATGGCAGTGTGGGCTGAGCATGCATCAGGCCGTGGGTCCAAGCCCACACACTACAAAGCAACTCGTTCCACCCTGACCCGAATTCCATCTGTTGCTACTTCCCATCCGTCCTGGCCCGTGTCTTCTCCTCCTGCGCTGCTGGCTATAGGGGCAGGAGGAACAGAGGGAGAAGGCTGTGGACAGGCCTCTACTTGTCCTTCCTACCAGCTGGGCTAGAGACAATGAGCTCTAGAGGCAGAGTGTAGCCAATCAGAGCTGAAGCAACAAGACATCAAACGCAACAGGAAAGCAGAGAACTTCAGACTGCAAGACAGGCAGCTATGGGTGGGTCACACAGCCAATCACCTTGTTTCCACAGGGAACCTCCAATTCCCCACTTACACAGGCCTAAATCAGGAAGTGGCCAGCACACATCTGGATGCAGCTTTTGCTATGACAGCTTTACATCCTCCAGGACTGTTCTGTTGTCTGTGCTCTCTGCTCTCACTACAGAAATCAAGTTGTTAATACTGCGCTGTGCTGTTGAAACTAAGCCACCTGCAAAGGCCAGCTGTAAAGGGACCTGAAGAGTTTTCTGTCTGCTGCTAAGTGAAGTTTGTGAGACAGAGCACCAATGAAAGTGTGACAGACGCTGGGGTAAATGGGGTAAAAGAGCTAGCCTGGCTGCTGTCCACAAAAGAGTGCAGCCTCCTTGAGGCTGGCCACTGAGGGGCACGGAGGGCTTGGTCAGGCGCTGGGCTAGGTATCCTTAGAAACCAAAGTTATTGATCACAAGCAATCACTAAACCTGACAGTGGAGACAAGGCAGCTAATGAAACAATTATGCTCTGTAGTTGGGGGAGGTTTAAGATGATGTGTAGAAATAGAGTCAAAACATGGCAGGACCAGAGAAACCACAAGCCCCAGCCACCCTCACTCCCCCCCCCCCCCCCCACCACCACCACCACAGGGCACAGGAGTCTGAAAGCCGCAATGGTACCTGACGTAAGACAACATTCTTAAGGATTCTCCCATTTATATCAAATCAGTGACTAAATACAACATAAAATTGACACAGCTGCCTTCTAGTTTGGACTTCATGCCAAATTTAACAGTCTCTTCACAGACTCCTTGTACTGAGCGAGGCTTGCCTCGTTCTCCCCCTCGTTCTTGAGACGAACAATACACTTCTGATAATCCTCGACCTCTTTAGTCCCCAGCAGCTCTTCTCTGCTCGGCGCCACACTGCTCTCCGCAGCTCTCATCTGCAGCAGGGTCTGAAGGACACTGTTCTCCGAGGAGCTCTTTGCCCACACATACTCGTCCATGTCTTCCTCGGTCTTACTGTTTTCCCAGTCTTCAGTTTTCTGAAAGAGAAAGAAAAGTTCAGAACTCTGGGAAATGTTATCAAAGACAAAGTTCCTTTGCTTGTTGATTTTGGGGAAGAAAAGGTTACAATATGTTCAAGGTCCCCATCTACATTATACACTTAAAGCCTGCATGGCACCCAAGGGTTGTTCTGCCTCACAAACTTTACTCAACAGACAGAAAATTCTCTTGCAGGTAGCTATTCTGTAAGCTACCAGAGGTGCTCCTCAAGTAAGCATTTGCCCTGCTCTTGTGCTGGAGCACAGATGGAGGGGACAGGCCTGCAGGACCCGAACTGTAACACAATGACATCCTAACACTAGACAAGGTACTATGCTGCCATCTGGCCTCCAACTCTCTACATAGATAGCTGCAGATGGCCATGAACTTCTGACCATCCTGTTTCTACCTCCCAGGGGTTAAGATTACAGGTGTTTGATGCCACTCATTGTTATCTCAGTTTTAATGTTAAAAATAATGAATCAATGAAAGTATTATCTAACATGCTTATGGAATGACTGGGAAGGTAACGTGCCATGAAACGTAAACCAGGAGGTGGGGGCACATCTGAATGCACACAGGACCTGGGTGCACACGCAGTTGTTGCTACTGGAAGTCATGAATGGGCTGGTGTGTCTGGACACACACGCAGCTGCCGTCTGTCCTGACTGTTTTCTCGTTATCCTTACGTTCTGTTCTTATAACAGAAATGAGTTTTTAACTAGTGCTGGTGTTCTGTTGTACACTGCAGTGCACACCAACCCAACTGGAAACGCTGCTTATAAACGGCACCAAGAAGCTACCGCAGCACAGGTGTGGTTGTCCACAGCTTTAATCCCCACACTCAGCAGGTGACACAGGCCAGACAAGGCTACACAGAGAGACGGCCTTGTCTAAAAACAGAAGCGCCTCCCTCCAGACTCGGGATACAAGAGGATACAAAGGCAGTGCTATTTTTTATGAAGTACATCACTTTAGAACATTCTTTATTTAAGAAGCACAAATACAAAGCTTATAAGAGCTCCTCCCTGCCTTTTTTTTTTTAAAGATTTATTTATTTATTATATGTAAGTACACTGTAGCTGTCCTCAGATACTCCAGATTTCGTTACGGATGGTTGTGAGCCACCATATGGTTGCTGGGATTTGAACTCGGGACCTTCGGAAGAGCAGTCGGTGCTCTTAACCACTGAGCCATCTCGCCAGCCCCTCTCCCTGCCTTTTTTAAATAGAAGCAAATCTCACTGTCTGTTCCTTCCTTATTCTTTCTCTCCGGCCTTGAACTTGCAAACCTGTCTCAGGTGCCCAAATGCTGGGATATAAGACTGTGCTGTTCCACCTAGCTACAACTGCTAAAACAAGATGTAGCAGTGTCACAGTAAGTGCAATAGAAGGTACGCACAGCCCCACCCCAGTAGGTAAGACGCAGGTTACAGATTCCATGAGGACATGAATGTGAACCCCTGGCTGCGAGAAAATGGAAGAGGTCCTTCTAAAAACTGCTCACCACCATCTTCCTTAGACCATCTTTTGATTCTGTACAAGAGTGGAACCTGCTTTATTCAAGGGACCCTGACACTGAGCTATGAGACAGGGCTTGCAAGTCAGACCAGAATTTGGAAAGCTACATAGTGAGCTGTCTTTAGTTCTGGGCTACTAAAGGGACCAGGCTTCTAACAAGCATAGTGAAATTTCCTATAATCTCATAGAACTGAGTAGGTGAAAGCACCCTCTCCAGGTTTGCTTGGATCATGAATCTGTAAGGTGCTCCACATTACCAACTAAACCTCTTATTTCTGAAGAAGCAAGCAGTCAACCTTTCCAAAATGGGAAGTTGCTGAGTTCTGCATTGTCTTTGTGGGAATGGAATGACATGGCTCCCACCCTGGGACAGGGTCAATGGGGCATAGACCTTCATGAATGTCAATGGCTGCTGTGGGGTAAGCTTTGTTTGTATAAAAGCGTACATACTTTTATGTACCTTCTTTGAGGAATGTCTCCCTTGGTAACATTAATGACTCCATGATAATCAGAGACAGCATGAGTCTGGGGAGCAAAGGTGTGGCTAATGTCTCAGTAAAAATGGTAAACACTGAGACCTTCAGGGCAGCCTTTAATGCTGTAGAAAGGAACTCTAAAAACCTAGGTTCAAAAATATATAATTTCTCAACTATGCAAAAATATAAGGATACAATATGAATTATATAAGGAGCTTCTTAGATCTAAAGGAACAGTGGCAGCTGCACCATAAGCCAGCCTGTCAGAAAATACAAAGACAGGCAGAGACAAATGCAGAGATTCCTGAGTTCAGGGTCAACTTGCAACAGAGCATGTTTAGGCCCAAGTATGGTAGAAATGGTAATTTCAGGGTGGGGTGCCACCCATCTAGCTTGTCATCTGTGTTTAACAGAAGCAGGCAGATCTCTGAATTCTTTTGCAATGTTTAAAAAAAATGTGCTTGCCTCATAGGATAATCAAAAGGGAACCTGGAGTAAATGACTGGATTGGTATATAAAAGACTGGGCTTATGATTAGCAAGAGATGAGCTATCCAGACTATCCAGAGAATTTTTTAGAATAGCAATAAAGAACTGCATGGAGAACTGTCTCTAGAGAGGGCGAGAGCTGTCTGGAGATCTCCAGAAAAAGCAGAACAGGATGAAAGGACTCTGGAAAGCGTCTAGAGCAGGACCTAGGCTACCAGCTTAGGCCCACAATTTAACTTTAAGTTGTTTGTTTTTGCTACTCCCACACACCTCTCCTCTCCAAGCCGAGGCTGGTCCTTGGCAAGTCACCCAAACCTGAAATGCTGGGATGAGGAAAAGAGACAAACAGAGGTAAACTAAATCATGAAGACTGCAGCCCAGCGCAGACCAACTCCATCAATAGGACAAGCCCAGGATGCTGCCAATCAGGGGAGAAAGAAAATCCCTTCTGACAGACACCATCAACTGGAGCTGCCATGGGCTTATGGGAAACCCAACTTGAGAGGTGTAGCAGTTGTGCAGTACAAGCCTGCAATCGACTCCAAAATCTATAGATTGTGAGTGGACGGCCAACACCCAGGCAGGCCTGGGCTCACAGACAGTCCTTGTCTCAAAAGGATGAGGGTGGAAAGATGGCTCAGTGGTTAAGAGCAGATATAGCTCTTCTGGACGACCTGAGATTGGTTCTCAGCACCCACACCAAGGAGCTCATGGTGCCTGGAATGGAGCTCCAGAGAACACGACACCACTTATGTGTACCATGTGCACATACCTAGACGCAGACATCCACAAAGAATAAATCTTTTTTAAACATGAAAGAAAAGACAATATTTGGCATGCAATAAACAAAGAGGCAAATAGAAGGACAATGTAGTTAATAACTATAGGACAAGCACAGGATGGCCTTAAACTCATGGCAATCCACCTGCCTCAGTCGCCTAAGTGCTGGGTTACAAACTCAGCTGGGCCATTCAATTCATATTCATTCTAAAGGAAACCGTAGATGTTGTGTCATATAATTGGCAGTAGCTCAGACCTTTTCCTAAACAAAACAAGGGCTATTTTTAAAGTTATAAGGTCAATGCCATTATTACTTTGGTCACATCTAAGTTCACAAAGGCCTGACCTAGGTCATTTTTTCACTCAGTCCACCATCAGAAGACGTGTTGTGTGCAGGTTCTGGTTCACAGCTGGGGACATGTCTGTCTGTCTGCGGCCTGGGGGCAGGAAGACACCATGCAGAAGCAGCACTCGGGTGCTGGAGCTGAATGTAAGCTAAGCCGAGACTTTACAATTTTAGTATCCTCTCTCTCCTGTCACTGAACAGGTGGCTAGTCCTGCAATTGTGCAACACTCAGGGCCATGCTCTCACCCTGTGAGCTAAACAAGAAGTCAGTCCAGAAAGACAAAGAGCACGGCTGCCTCCAGAGCAGCAGCCAAAGGCTGGAACAGCACAACTGCAGGCTCTGTTCCTACCTACCCAGTGCCCCTGGCATCCTCATCTCTGTCTTGCTTGCTTGGGGCCACCATGGACCTCGAGGTGACTTTCAACATCTTGAAGAACAGGCAAGAGGAGGGAAAAGAGGAAAAGGACAAACCCCAGGCAACAACCCACCTACTGCAAGCTGGAAGCAGATACATGCACGAGCCCCCTCCATCCTTCATACACCTTTCCAAAAGAACAATGTTGAAGTGAGATTTTCTTATTTATATAACTTAATTATGTTATAAAATTATGACTTTTAAACATTTTTGTTTAACTTTAATGTCTTTTAGAAAATGTTCACTGTTCCACAGATGGTCTTTAAAAATAGGCAATTAGCAGCCACCAAACACAGACACTATTGCATACACCAGCAAGATTTTGCTGAAGGGACCCTGATATAGCTGTCTCTTGTGAGGCTAAGCCAGTGCCTGGCAAACACAGAAGTGGATGCTCACAGTCAGCTATTGGATGGAACACAGGGTCCCCAATGGAGGAGCTAGAGAAAGTACCCAAGGAGCTGAAGGGGTCTGCAACCCTATAGGTAGAACAACAATATGAACTAACCAGTACCCCCAGAGCTCGTGTCTCTAGCTGCATTTTTAGCAGAAGATGGCCTAGTTGGCCATCATTGGGAAGAGAGGCCCATTGGTCTTGCAAACTTTATATGCCTCAGTACAGGGGAACGACAGGGCCAAGAAGTGGGAGTGGGTGGGTAGGGGAGCGGGGGGGGGGGGTGTATGGGGGACTTTTGGGATAGCATTTGAAATGTAAATGAAGTAAATACCTAATAAAAAATTGGAGGAGAAAAATTAGGCGATTAGTAATAAAAGGCAAGGGGCTGGGGAGGTGGCCAGTAGCTAAGAATATTTGCAAGCATGAGAACGTGTGTTCAAATTTCCAGCACATGTAAAAACCAGACATAGCTACTTAAGCCTTAGCCCCAGTGTTGAGGGACAGCGGTGGATCCAAGAGCTCACCTCAGCCAGTCAGCCTGTCCAAACAGCAAGCTTCCTGTTCAGTCAAAAACCATGTTTCAAGGAAGCAAAAGAGAGTAATGAACACCAGACAATGTCCTCTGGCCTCTGTGTATTCATGGGTGTACGTGCCTGTGTGTGCACACAGGTGCACATGAGCATCAAAGGATAGTAATCCAGAGGTGACCTCTCACACAGCTCCAGCAGCTTATAATTCATACACATTCTCACAGAAAAGAGAGTTACTAGAAAGAAAGGAAGAGAATCAGCTGTAATTCCACCAACACTGGAGAGATGGCTCAGGGTTAAGAGAGCTGCTGCTTCAGAGAACTCAAGTTCATCCAGATCAAAATCACCCCAGGGGATCCAATTCTCTATGGGCACCTGCACTCATGTACACACACACACACACATGTACTGACCCATACATACATACATACATACATACATACATACATACACACACACACACACAGAGACATACACACACCTCCTTCTTCCTGCCTGGCCACAACATCAGAAGTATCAGCTTTCCATTCCACGTGATCCTGTTCTCCTTCCCAGTTGGCTCCACCATCCACTTATTCATTTAATACATTTTATGACCCAGCTGCTGTGCCAGGCACCGTGCCCTCCTGGAGCCTCAGCCCAACAGGAGGCCTGATGCTGAGCTGGCACCAGCGCAGAAGATCAGGATCCCAGTGGAGGATGGACTCATAAAGGTCCCAATGAGCAGAGCTTGGCAGTCAAGGGAGAGAGAGCAGGGCCAGGGAGGGCGGCCCAGCACGGACACAGCCAAAGGGCAACGAGAGAGGACTCTCCACACCAGGCACTATTTTAAGTTCCGATACTATTAACTCACTGACCTCTCTCACACAGCCCTGTGAGTTACAGCTATTATCTGTTTTACAGACCAGGAAACACAAGCCCAGAGCAATTAAACAATTTGCCCCAAACCGCAATGGGCCTTGGTGGTGGAACAACATGTTCTAAGGAACACAGAGACCTGGTAAGAAGAATCACAGAGCAAAAGGATAACCTCGTATCCTTCTCCTTCGGAAGCACAGATTTAATCCGAGAACATGGAGCTGGTTAATGTGAGGGTTAGCACACTGCAGGAACTGATGCAGGAACTGTGCCCTAAACACAGATCTGTCACCTCCTACCACTCTCCGTATTTACAACTCTCTGTGACTAGGGCATGAATCACAGTAATATTCCACTATTTATGATTACAAGGACACCGTTGTCCTACATGAGGGGAAACAGTTTAATCATTAAAAAAACCCAAAAAACAAAAAAGCCCAGGCTGGCAGGTTGGCTCAGGAGAAGGCTCTTGCTCCCAAGCCAAGCCCGATGATCCAAGTTTGATCCCAGGGACCCATTTAGAAGGAAAAACCTGACTCCCACAGATGTCCTTTGATTTCCACAGGGCACTCAATATATGTGTGTCTCTTCTCCCAAATACAACAAAACAAACATGCAATTCATATAGATATAAAACAGTTTATTTGAAAAAAGTCTTAATAAAGTAACAATAACAACAAAAAATCCTGCCAATTATTTCAACTGCCAAGACTAAATTTTAACTGCCTATGTCCAAGAGTTCAACTCAATTTGGACCAGTTTTAAAAGCAATTCACTGAGTGTTATGTGCCAGATACTGTACAGATGTTGGGGTAACAGAGAGGAGTGCGGTACTGTCTTGTCCTTGCACACAGTGAGGCAGGTGTGTGCACAGGCACTTATCATGAATGTAGCAATGTTACCTAAGGAAGGAAGGAGGATGGCAGGAAGCATTCAGGAGTGATGCCACTCACACACACCTGGAAGGCTGGCCAGCAGGGAAGGACATGTGCAAAGCCATGATGCATGGGGAGTGCAGTGGCTTCACACACTGGCTAACGGGGGCACTGCCATAAAGGCTACACCACAGAGCCAGACTTGGGAAACCCAATGATGAGACCAACGGGGGGAGGGGGGGATGAGAGGGGGGAGCACCGAGTTTCAGGGGAAGGATGAAAGAAGATCTACAGGGGCGGAACAGCAGAAATAAGAGGGAAACAGCTCAATGATTTAATCAAAGCAGGGAAGATCTGGTGAGGCACTAGATTTAGGCAGAAGAGAATGGATTCAGTCTCAAGTGTTTTATTTTAGCCTCTGTCAAGTTAAATGTGTAGGCTGTACACAGGAATTTGCCATAAAAGTACTTGAAATTCTAAGAAAAAAAAATCTCACTGTAGTATTTTTAACAAAAGTAATGGATAATTACTGAAAGCCCGTTATTTGGTAGAAATTACCAAAAAAAAAAAAAAATCTCTCTGTTCCACCCAAATTCTTAGAAAGCCTAATGTCTGCACATATGGCTTTTGAAGCTTAAAACAATGACCCATGCAGAAAGTCACAGAGCCCAGGTGTGGTGGTTTGTATATCCTTGGCTCAGGGAGTGGCACTATTAGGAGGGGCAGCCTTGATGGAGTAGGTGTGGGCTTTACGATTCTCATCCTAGCTGCCTAGAAGTTAGTTTTCTGCTAGCTGCCTTCAGAACAAGAGGTGGAACTCTCAGCTCCTCCAGCCCCATGTATGGCTGGACGCTGCCCTGCTCCCACCTTGATGATGATGGACTGAATCTCTGAACCTGTAAGCCAACTCCAATTTAATGTCATCCTTGTAAGAGCTGCCTTGGTCATGGTTTCTGTTCACAGCAGTAAAACCCAAACTAAAACACCAGGCCAGCATGGCTGCACAGGCTGAAGGCTGATTCATAGCACAGGCTGAAACACTAGCCCAGAGTTTAGCATGTCTGAAGACGCTAGCACATATTTGTCTCTTATTACTGTCAGCACTCAAAGAATGTTCTTGGAAGCACTGGCCTCCCTTCCAGCCGTGCTTTGTGGAATGACTGACATGGCTGCAGTTACTTGCTTTGACTACTACACAAAAACACCCTTACATGAAGGCCTAGGTGAGCACTTTTCCAGAAGCAAACTCCGTAGAAATGCTAAAAGCCAAGGGACGTTCACGTGTGAGCACTAAGTGTTCAGAGACCAGGCTGCTGAGAACAAAGCAGTAGATGGGGCAGGGCTCTAAACGCTGGTCAAACACCAGGTGGCAACACCAGTTTCAAGTTTAAACTCCAAGCTGGTGAAGGAAAAAAAGAACTCAATTCAATAAAGCCCAGCGCTGTCGTAGCAAAGCTCATGTTCCTGCAGAGCTCCACGGCTCCTCTCATCTCACAGCGTCCTCACGGGTGGGGCTTTAATGTGGGAATTCCTTAATTACAGCTGTTTAAGACAGTTACACGAGGCTACTTTGGTATCAAGGTAATTAGTATGAAAGATGGAAGACTTTTTCATGAATCCAGAATACTGGCTTGTTATGTCACAGAACCACAGAAAGGCTCTGGTGAGCAAACTCTCACTCGGTGTATTTGTGCTTGTCTCTTCCTTTGGGGGTATTCACTTTCCAGGCAGCTAGCACATAAAAGACTCTGAACTGGCTGGATTTTACTCCTTGTTATTAACTCTTTTGACAGTAGTTATGCTCAAGCATGTTCTTGGTTCACAGCCAACGACAGTTCTCAATCAATTGACAGGAAAGAGATTAATTGCTGCCAATTAATCCAAACAAACCAGGATACAAACAAACACGGAGGATTCATGGCAGTGAGGATCTTGAAAAGAAAACGAGTGGACACAGTGCTTTGCCATTTACTAATCTTGAAATAGAACTTTATTTTCCTTTCACCTGCCAGCCACTTATTAAACCTGATCACTGTTAGTAACAGTGAAAATGCCAGTCTGGAAACAGCTGCATGTGTTTCCCCATCAGGCCCTGGGGCTGCCTCAATACACAGGTGCATGTGTTTACCCATCAGGCCCTGGGGCTGCTGCAATACACTGGGAGATGCTTCTTCCCTGGGCCTCACAGAACCACGCCCACTGAGGAGCCAGCCTCCTCGGCATGACTCCATTCGGAAGCACTTGTCCTGTGAGCATCAGGATGGCTTCTCACCATTGCTTCCACTGCTGTACCTAAGAGTGGGGCACGGTGCACAGGCCTCTAATGCCAGCACTCGGGACACTGTCCTACTGTCCTGAGATAGGACAAATGAACTACCTCACTGCCTTCACACATTTCATACACACTTCCAGTATATCACACACATCCTGGCCACACACCACATACATACTTACCCAAGATTCGTGGTACAGGACTGTGAGAAGATACATTGCATAGTCATAGTTCTGCCGCTTCAAAGGGCATCTATAAGGAGAAGAGGAGAAGGCAACGTCTCAGCATACAGATAATTCACAAGACATTCTAAAGGTCACTGCAGCATTCTCTGTTCTGTGCTACACAGGATAGTCTGGGCTTGGTGGTACACCTAGGAGGCACAGGAAGCTTGATCTCTCTGAGCTTGAGGCCATCCTAGTCTACATAGTGAGTTCCAGGCTAGGCAGGACAACATAATATGACCCTGTCTTGATGAGAAAGGAAGGGGGGAGGGGCAGAGAGATAGAAAGTGGGAATATTCAAGATATTAAATACTGCTATTATTTCTATCTTTGCTCTAATCATTAATGAGTTTATTTGTATACTACCCTTTAAGCTACTTTAAACATGACGATGTCCAAACTTTTCTTTACCATCTTAGTGCTTAAGAGTCAAGTGAATGGCACAAACTTGATAATGAGTCCCTTTAAAAAGTAGGGCAAATGAGGCTGGAGGGAGGCTCAGCAGGTCAGAGCTGGTGGCCATGCAGAGGATCTGGGTTCAGGTCCCAGCACCCAGATGGTTCACAGCCATCTGTAATGTTAGCTCCAGGGGATCTGATGCCCTCTTCTGACCCCCCAGACACTGTATGCACATGCTACACACATACATGCAGGCAAAATATTCATATACACAAAAAAGAAATAAATATTTTTTTCTAAAAAGCAGATATTGATTCTTCCAAAAGTGAGCTACACTGTACGTCCACGGTGGCTATTTTCAAATCAAAGTAACATCCCGATATTAAGTAAAACTTCATATGAGAATGGCATGTGATACTTTTTGGGTAATAAAATAAAACAGAAAAAAGTAACAAATCTCTTTAAATATAAAATAAGAGCATCATGTGGCTTATTAAAAAGTCCTTTAAGTAGTTCCTAGCATAAGCCACATAACTAGATAAATGACAGGTACTATTGTGTATAGAAAAAGCAACATTGTCAGATACACACACACACACAAAAGCACAGAAGCTCACACAGAGGCATGCACACAGACACATACGTACACATACACACACAAACAAAAGCACAGAAGCGTGCGCCCGCGCACACACACACACACACACACACACACACACACGCAGAAGCACATCCATGCAGGCACACACAGAATGACGACGAGCAGCCCGCAGGCTGCACCCACCTGTCTGTGGTGATAGTGAGCACATCAGTGGCCTTGCAGTACCGCTCTCCTACAAGTTTAATGAGTTTTTTCTTTGCATGATTGTCTAAATTCAAACTGGAAAGTTTAACCTTAAAAATACAAGAAAAATTATGTAAGAATTATGATTTGCTTCATGAAGAGAAGTATCACTGTTATTTAAATCAACATTAAACTACTAAGACAAAGCTTCCCAAACTTCTCTGTATGCAGTTAGCAGTCAGAAAAGCACAAGCCCAGTCTCACTCTTGGAAAGTGGGAAAGCAAAGTGAAAAGAGTTCGGATGCTTTCAAAGTGCGAGCGCAGTACCGCCCTGCAGATCCACAGCAAGCTGCAGACAAGCGCTGAGAGAGAGGACAGACCCACTCGCTGTCAGTACAGCTGGGCAGCAGAAGGGAGAGTCTAACAGACCAAGCACTCTAACCGGCACACACTAGCACTCTAACCACTCCACCATGAGACCAGGCTAGTGCATCACTGCAACTATTCAGAGGCTTAAGAGTCACCCCAGGCTGGGCAGTGGTGGCGCACACCTTTAATCCCAGCACTCGGGAGGCAGAGGCAGGTGGATTTCTAAGTTCGAGGCCAGCCTGGTCTACAGGGTGAGTTCCAGGACAGCCAGGGCTACACAGAGAAACTCTGTCTCGAAGGAAAAAAAAAAAAAGAGTCACCCTAACTTGTGAAAGCTCTAGGAGGCGGGACACCACAGCAGGGAGGAGCAGCTGCAGTAACTGCATGGCATCCCTCAGAAGCCGACAGTAGCCCCACAGGCTGCTAACTTCTCTTGAAGGCTTACGTGGCCCAAAGTACTGGCCACCAAGCCTGGGGATCAGAGTTCAATCAACAGACCTCACAAAGAGTTGCCCCTGACCACCACACAAGGGCATGGGCATACGTGTACATACACACACACACACACACACACACAGTGGATTAAACTGCAGACCGGCACACACTAGCTATACTCTCTGCCGCTGAGCTACATTCCAAGCTCAGAATCTTTTCTGTAAAGGGTGATTCTGTAGCTCGAAGTGCAGTGTTTATCCAGCACATGTACGAGACCTTGGGCACTGCAAAGAGGTAAAGGCTATTTTTATTTCTACTCGATATATTTAGGATACGTCAAGTTTAATTAGGTTCTTTCTGCTTGTTGTGACACAGAGCCTAGGTACATGGTAGATGTTACGCAGCCCAGAATAGCCTCCAACTCGAGATTCTCACACCCTAGCCTCCTTGATACTAGAATCACACAGGCCTGTGCCACCAAGCCCATCCCTAAATTGGATTTCTTACAGTGAATTTCTCAGACCATTTTGGGATTTTAAGATGCAGTGGTGGTACATGAATCTCTAATGTACATGGCTCAGTTCTACTTTTCATGGAATTAAATCCTCAAGACATGCACTGGGAAATACTGGACTGAACGAGAACTTTTTAGTTTTCAAAGAACTATGTCAAGGGTTAAGATATTAACTGGACATAGATTTGACACTTGAATATAGTTCAATAAAATACTATCACCCTGTTTTTTGATTACTATAATGGAATAGTTGAATAACTTTTGAATAACTTTATTCCTCTACAGTTCTGGGGTGAAAAGGGCATGCCACTGCTGTACGAGACGGAGCCATCACACATCACAGTCGGGAAGCCCAGAGCAGCGCGGCCTTAGGCTTGCCTTGGCACAGTGTGCTCTCTAAAGAACTAACTCAGGTCTCACAGAGCTATCATATTCCCTTCCCAGGTGGGTACTCCACAACTTACGAACGCTCAGGCCCCAGGTCATCACTGCCACACAGAGTAAGTATCAAGCTCTCAAAACACAACTCTTGAGGGACAGGCAGAGCCATAACTATAGCACAGCAAACATAGATTTATTCTCGGGAGAGTGTCAGGAGGAAGAAAGAGCTGAGACCTCATAATGAAGGGAAAGGCTCAATGGGAGCCTAGGATTCCTCTGGTCCTTGTCTTTCCCTTCAATAACCTTCCTCGCTCAGGACACCACAGCTCAGCGGCTCACTTCACTCACACATTTCCTCACTGATTACAGACCTCTGAGGCTGAGAACAGTGTCTATTTTGTTCTTGGCAACTGTATAGAACTTAAAAAGATTCAGTAAGTACTTGGTAAGTTAATATATAAAGCTGAAAAAGGAAGGAATAGGGTCATGGTGGTACATGTCTATCACCCAACATTTAGAAGGACCCCAAACTCAAGGGCAGCTGGGGTTACACAGTAAGACTATCTCAGAAAACAGTTCCGTATCACACTTGTACTCTGTGGCATTGAGAATCTTCTGTCTTCTGGGCAGAGTATGCTTCAACAAACAGGCTATGAGCTTCACAGATAAGCAACCCATTCTATGGTAAGTCTGATTGGTGGCAATATGGAGAAATAGTTTATGAAAACAGAAAACTGTACTACTTTGTAACAATGCAAATGCATACACATGTGTCTATGTGTAGTGACAACACACAGAAAAGTGAGTACCTTTTATACTAGGGTAATGAGAATATAGTGATTTTCCTTTTTTAAACCTCTATGAAATCCTAACATTAACAGTGACATTTTAAATTCCGATTTGTATGCCAATATTCAAAAAGTGGAAGCAGTATTATTATTTAACAACTGTTTTAAAACTCAGTTCCCATTAATATCTTACATAAAAGAGACTTGAGCCAGACACTCTGCGTCTCTTCAGTATCTGAGTGGCACACGCCATCTGCTAGCCCATAAAGGCTACAAACTCCTCATCCTTAAGCTGGACCAACAAACACTCTGACTTCAAGGCCAAGTGCCATCAGTCTCTCTTCCAGGATACACGTTCACATGGCTGCCACTTGTAATCAAGAGACTGTGGTGAATGAAATCCTAACCACACCATACTAAGAATAGCTATGTGTGTGAATGCGTCCCCTATATGCACACAAAATGTGACAGGACTCTGCTACCACATGTGAGAGCTGAGTGAGGCTTCTAGGTTTGCTGCTTGCTCTGAAACCTCAAGTCACTTTATCTCCTGGCAGGCCTCAGCTCTTAAGACAATGTAATTCACAGGACTTTTGCAGAAATGCACAAGATTAACAGAAGAAAGCAGCTTTTAAAGTAAAGTTCTAGACAAACAGCAAGCGTCTTTAATTCTTAACTACTTTTTGATTATTGAGAAAAACATAATGCCTACTTCACTCTTTAGAATTATAATCTCGGAGGGGACTAAGGAGGTGGCTGCATTGAGATCCCCAGCACCCTCATAAATGTCAGAGGACTGCCTTTAACTCCAGCTCAGGCAGAGAGGGGATCCCTTGAGCAAGCTGGCTAGCTAGACTAGCTAGGCTGGCAAGCTCTGGGTTCAGATAAAAGGCCCTGCCTTGACTAATAAGGGAGAGAGTAATCCAGGATAATTCCCAGTGAAATCGTAGGGTCTCCATACATACTTACAAAGACGTGCACTCACATAAACAGGAGTCCACAAACACACAAACAAGCATGCATACATACACACTACATACACACATACACCATATATATGCCTACACAGACAGAAAGTCTATAAATATGCACATACCACATACACAGAGAAACAAGTATGCATACATGTGCACATGCCACACACATACAAAGATAAATGTGATCCCTCTCAATAGTACTGCTGTGAAAATACGTAATAAAAAAAATATATATAAAAAAAAGATGAGTCAGATGAACAAATTAAAACAACAGCAAGAACCAAAAAAAAAAAAAAAAAAAGTACTGCTGTGGTTGGATTTCAATGTCTCCATAAGCTCGTGATTTTGAACACTTTGTCCCCAGGTGGTGACACTGTTTTGAGACATTGTAGAACCTTTGGAAAGCGGAGTCTGGCTGGAGGGATTTGGATGCGTCTGGCTGGAGGGATTTGGGTGCAGGGAGGAGGGCCTCTAAGGTTGTAGCCTGGTTCCATTTCCAGGCCAAGCTCTCTGCTTGCAGATCCAGAGATGTGAGCAAGCTGCCCCACGCTCCTGCCATCTTGAATAGGGGCTCTCCTGCTACCATGAAACTGCCAGCACAGATACATCTGCCCTAAGCTGCTCTGTCACAACTACACTACTGCACAGTCACCTTCACCACACTCTTTTAGTTTAATCCCTAGAATTCATGTAAAGGTGGAAGGAGAGAACTAACCCTACAGAACAAAACTAACGAGTGTTTAATAATCATTCGAGATGCTTATTCCTATTAAATAGTCAATTGCGAGCACATAGAATATGATGATATTCCTATTAACTACAGGAGGCTGCTCAAGCAGTAAAACTGTACTTTTATAATTGCACACAAATGCACTTAAACTGTACCTACGGACTCAGTGTTTAAACAGCTCTTACCCTTAACGTTACTGCTCGAGCTCTGGGGTTTCGAATAGATGGTCCCGATGACACATAATCCGCTGTATCAATCTCAACTGGAAAATGCTCCTCACATTTCTCATCACTGTCGAGTGCAGCTGGCCACTCAGTGCAGAAATCTGAGAACACAAAGTTATCTCACTTACAGCTTTGTAAGTGATTCCCACTGTAACATGGCTAGCAGACAGGGTAATTACCCAAGCACTCTGGAGTCACCGAGGTGTGGGCACAGGCTCCCCTCTGCATTAACACCCATGTTGCTACTCCTCACCCATTCCTCTGTGTCCATCCTAGTCATAAAGTTTGATTAAAGAAATGACCCGAGAAGGTTAAGTTTAGAGGGAGGAGAAAAGAGATGATGGGGACTGGGGTAGAGCTAGGGGAGCTTACCAGCCATGGCCCAGTCCCCAGCACTAAAATTAAACACACTGTCTTGATGGACATGTCTGGCTCTGTAAATAGCTGTTTTAACTCCCCCTTCCCAACAAAAGGCTCATAGCTCGGTGCCCAGAGTTTACTGCTTGTAAAGAGCAAAAAGTAATGCTGATTCATTCCCAGATCAATATCACTACACAAGATCGGCTGAAAGGAACTCAAATCCCTGAAGGAGCTCAAGTCCTGTCAACAGTCTTCCAGAAACTGACGGTCATCATCGTAAGTGGGACCTAACACTAGCTCCCGCTCTCCCGTATAACCCCAATGAGCCAGTGGGGCAATGGAAAACATATTGTCCTCATCTTCAAGCACGAGAGCCCAGAAAGAAGGTAGGTCTGGGCCTGAGACTAGACCACAACAATTTCCCAAGCACTTGTGGACAGGTGGACAGGGCTCTCTCACCCCCAAGCCGAGGCATAAACTCAGCTTCCATTTGTTGATGGGGGAACTGCCGGCTTCCCAGTTACTGGGATGTGATTTCACACTGCCTTACCCCACAAGGTCAGGATGGAAAGGGATTTGAGGCGAGAATGAAGGTCTCTCTTGCGGTGGTCTCTTCTCATTTCCTAAAGAGCCTCACTCTAAGAACAAGCACAAGCTATCAGTTCCTCCAGTTATAACGTTGGACCTCAGAGACCCAGGCTTCCTCCTATAAGGCACGCTGCCGAGAGAGGCTGCCATCACTTCAGACAGATAGCCTAGGGGACATTGAGAGGTCCTTCCCTTGTGACTTTTCTCCAAGTTAACAATTCCCCAATGGGTAGTACTTTGCTTATCTTTCTTTAGGCTTGATCAGGGTCAATAAGATGTCACGATTTATAAAGATTCTCTGACATCACTGACTTGTGTGGAGGCCGCAGGGGCCATGAATTCAAGGTCACCCTGGGCTACATAGAAAGTGCCAGCCAGCCAGAGCTGCCCTACAAGACCCTGTCTCAAACAAAATAACAACCAACCCCTAAAGCCTGTTTTGAGAGAAGTCAGGGAGGCATCACTGAAATGGAGAACATTGTGGCCTGAGAACAGAGGACAGCAGGGCAGGGCCAGTCGCCATTTGTCATGGACTCCAGCAGCACACTGCTCCGACACAGGCACAGCCGCTAAACACTCAGACCAGTCTGCAGAAGTACAAGGGCTTCTGCTTTTGCACGGTGTAATTTTTCCCTTTTAAACTGCAAATAAGTCATTTCAATCACCAGATGATAATTACAGTTTTTACGTTAAATTACCTAAATTATGTGTCTAAAAAGTGCAGCCAACTGGAAAGCACATAATAGACCCCGTTAGCGTCTCCTCATCTGACAGGCGTAGCAGTGGGCAGACTCTGAAGAACCCTGGCTTCTATTTAACTTCTCCACTGATTACCCAAGCTTTGGTAAATTACTGAACTTTCCTGAATTTCACATTTTCCATTTGCAAGTTAGATATAAAATCTGAAGTGACCTACTTTGAAAAAAGTTTGAGAAGAAATGCTGAAAACCCGTGAGTCTTCTGGAAGATACAATCCCAAGCCAGGACTGGCAGAAGCGTAATTAAGGAAACAGGCAAACGCTCACTTATGCTCTGTAAGAAAGAAACACTGCTGTGCTCCTGGATGTGCTGTGCAAACGCCTTCATTCTGAAGTAGGAACTAGAGGACTCCCTGACCAGTACTATCCGTTGATGAGTATAAGCACATTTAAAAGACAATGTTTAGAAAGGAAAACTGGGGTCAGCAACATGGCTCAGTGAGTGAAGAAAGACGCTGGCTGCCAAGGCTGGCTGCTTGAGCTTGATCCCAGGGAGCTACATGCTGAAAGGAGAGAGCTGGCCTATAAGTTATCCCTGACCTCCACATGCACACCACAGCAAGCACCTGCCCTAGCACATGCACACACACACACACACACACACACACACACACACCCCACAGCAAGCACCTGCCCTAGCACATACACACGCACACAGAATAAATAAAATGCAATTTAAAAAAAATTTTAAATTAAAGAGGTAAAAACTGAAATTTACCATGGTGTATAGAAATGCATTTGTTAACTGGCTTTTACAAGACCAAAAAAAAAAAAAAAGGAATTCAATCTGACCATTACAGCTCCAATCTGGAACAGTTCATTTCATTCTTTTCCTAAAAAGTCAGGTCAAGTACTCTGAACACCAACAGAATACTTTACAGAACACTTTACAGAACACTTTACAGAACACTTTACAGAATACTTTAGCAGGGTAATTAGGATACAGCATTAGAGATGCTGTCTGAAGGTACTAACTCAACTACAGAATCCCTGATAGCTGCAACTTCAAACTAGGAAATATCAGAGATGTTTATCTATATATATATATATATATATGACTTGGTACAAATGAGATCAAAATGAATCAGAATATAAGCATAGTTATACACACACACACAACCACATGAAAACGTGTCTTTGCACCATTGATGATATTGGGAGTGACATACTTCCACTGGGTTCACTGTGTAAGCTGGTGACACGGCTCTGGGAGGCTGTCGAACCTCTGGGAGGTGGGGCCTAGCTGGAGGAAATTGGTGTAGGGTTGTCTGTTGAGACACTCAGCCAGTTTACACTCTGGCTGTGTCATCTAGGAGCCAAAGCTATGCCTTCCCTGCCATGACAGACTATATTGTCTCAGATTATGAGCACAAACCAACCCTCCCATAAGCATTTCAGTTGGTGCTCTATTACAGTGAGGAAAAAGTACTGCTAATCACATGGGAAGGAGAAGCCGTAATACAGGTGGATGACAGGTTCACTGCTGCCCAGGGAGCAACAGGCACTGCTCCGAGTCAGCTGGCAGCAGTGGGGCCGAGCTCCTGCAATCACTTCTGTATTTATTCATAAGCATACACGGCATACAAAGCACAAGCTCTAAGTACATACTCAGTGCTCTGGAAGTGAGTACAGGAACTAAGTGATGATCAAAAGAGCGTTCTGGGGTGAGAGGCAGGGATGAAGGGGCAGGAGGTTTCTACTATCTGATTAGAGACACACACACACACACAATCACTTTTTGTCAATGTTCTAAAACAATCAACCAGGTCAAACCTGTAATCCCAACACTCTGGAGGCCAAAAGACTGAATGCTGCACGGTAGAGGCCAGTTTGTTCTACACAGCAAGTTTCAGATCAACCTGGGTCACACAACAAGACCCGTCTCAAAACAATTAAAAATAAATAAATAAACCAACTCCAGGATAGCTCTTTGCTGTATAGCAGCCTGTTGCTGGCCCCACTGACCACACTGCTATCTAGCATCTGCCTGCACAGTTAAGTCTGAGCCTCACTCATTTGAATCTATTGACAAAACTGCAGTGTTCTCTCCAGTCTACACAAGTGCTTTCTCTAATTCAACAAGTCCTCACCCTGCCTACAAGCAAGAATCATGGCTTGGTGGCCTGTCAAGTCTTGGTGTCTGTGGGACACCGGCCAGAGCTGTCGGGTGTCTGGAGACCTCTAAAACAGGGCAGCAGTTGCCACTACTCTTGGTTAACCATCAGAACTTGAAAGTTAAGATGCAATTGCTGAAGACAATGTGATCACGGGACACAAAGAAGCCACATGGGTACTGACAGGAAAGCTTCCTCCCCACTGGGTAGTTAGCACAGTTCCAGAAGTTGCTACCCAGGCTGTTGGGGCAAAAATCATCAACAGTCTCGCCCAACTATAAGCCACAAGTTACGGTAACAAATGATGTGGCAACAGGCATTGTGTAGGTGACTACTTTCTGATTGGATTTCAGACCTGTTCCACAGGAGGAAACACATATCCATTCTTAAACCTGGTCAAGAACTCCCAAGTGGGGACCTCACAGGACGTGGGGTGAACTGCTATCATCTGGCTAAAGGACACGATATGAAACTGCCCTCCGCATCCATATCTCTATACCTATAAACTAGGGAAGCTCTAGGACTACATCAAAGCAGCACTGTGCAGGAGACAGTGGTTAAGTCAAATTCACAACTGGCTAAAGTGTCTGTCTGTGGGATGCTCAGCTATAAATGGGACATGCGCAGTCCCACTCCACCCCACCCAAAGGATTATTGACCATCATAGAAGATGGGGTGGAGATGCTGTAAAAGCCAAGGTCAGGGAAAAGCAGACTGAAACTGTCCACTGGACACGAAAGAACTGTTGTGCTCACAACTCTCAATTGCTGTGGCTGCCCACACAAGATCACACTAGTCATGTGGAATGGGGAGGGGCTAAGTCGCCACCCCTAGCTGAGGAACTATTGATAGCCGGTGTCTTCTTGGGGAATCATGCTATAGTGTGTGGGTGACCCCCATACCCATGAATATATGGACAGAACAAAACGAACTCAGCAGATCATCTAATAAATAAATAGGTCACAAACTTGGGGCTGGAAGGTGTATCATGGTGGGATTAGGGTGAATATGACAAACATATATTGCATGCATGTATAAAATGTTCAAAGATAAGCAAATTATGTGCTTTTAAATGATATACCTTCATATTTGAACTCAGCCACTTTACAGAATGAACAAAATACAGCATGACCAACAATGTGATACAATGTAGCAAGTCAGTTTTTGGATAGATGAATGTACTTGACCTGCAGAACAGTATTTTAGGAAAGATTCACAGTGGCTTCTTAGAGTCATTTGGCAGCTTCTATAAACGTGTTAGCCCATTCCAGGGGAAAGAGCACAATATAAACATAACAGCACCAAACTCAGGTCACCCTGAGCCTCACACTCTTACAATAATAGTGGTCATTTGCTTCTGCTATTGCACATCCATTAAATATTCATGACAATGTTTATTTCCTAAATGTAAAATGGAACTAGGGTAACAGAGTCTATCATCTGGTGATTTAAAATATATGTGGCTTTGGTTTTTTGGGTTTTTTTTTTGTTGTTGTTGTTGTTTTTGGGGGGGGGGTTGGTCTTGCTTGTTAGTTTGGTTTTTTGATAGTCAGATAGTCCAGGCTAGCTTCAAACTGTCCACCCACTCAGCTCATCCTATTGAGAGCAAGGATAACAGGGTGCATAACTACGCCTCTGTTTCAATCTATTTATTTTTATGACCTTATAGTATTCAGGAAAAAAAATATTTGTAAAAGGCTGAGAGATAGTGGCTTTGCAGTTAAGAGCACTGGTTGACTGGTTGTTCTCTCAGAGGGAAGGACCTAGGTTTGACTCCCGGTACCCAGTGGTGGCTGACAACCATCTCTAGCTCCAGCTCCAGGAGATCTGAGACCCTTTTCTGTCCTCCTTGCATGCATATGGTGCACAAATATACATGCAGGTAAAAACATGCACACACAAGACCATGATAATATTAACAAACATAAATTGCTTATACACTTAACATCTTGAACAATGAACAAAGCTTTGTTTAATGGAGAGAGGCAGGAAAGCAGTGCCCTCCTGGAGCCCTAGCATTTGACAGGCTGAGTTAGGAGTACTATGAATTTTGGGTTAGCTTGGGCAATATCCAGGCCAACCTGGGCTACCTAGCAAATAAGAGCAAGACCCTATGAACAAGCCAAAATTAACGTAAAAAGAGACAGAGACTTAGAACATGATGTATCTCCTTAGGCCTGAGACCCTTTGCTGAATGTTCCCAGAAGAAAACGTACCTTTCAGCGCTGCACAGTGCCTTTTAATTGCCACAGGAGTCAAATGCAGAAAATTTGGGATCTAAAACAGAGATGTTTTAAAAGGATAAATTACAGCCAAATTTCTCTTCCCCTAATCCCTACCACCTAGAGTCTCACTATGTTTCCTGGGTAATTTTAAACTCATAAGCTCATGTGGCCTTCCTGCTTCAGCCTCCTGAGCGGCTGGGACTCCAGGCACCCATCACCATGCCAGCTATGCCAGAAACACATGAAAAGGATCATAGTCCTATAAACCAAACCACAGGCCCAATGAGTCATCTACATAAAAGCTCTTCTATAGCATCGGATCTAAGCACAGGCATCAGGACCAGAAGCAGATCCAGCATGGACACGCTGGAGTCCGACAGCGCGTTGTCTTGTAAGAACAACCATGTTAAAGAACCAACCCTTTCATAACACTCTTTATGCCGTGCACCCACAGCATTCAGGTACAGCTGCAGTGTGAAACTGAAGGCGTGCAGCCTGCGTTAGCTCACACTTGCAATTCCAGCATTCAGGGATGCTGATGCAGAATGATCATAACGACAAGGTCATCTGGGGCCACACAGCAATACAGTCTCAAAGATGAAAATAATAGTAATAATAATAGTTCTGAGAGCATTAAAGGCAGCAATCTGTCAGTCACACAATTCTCCAAGAAACCTGGTATATTATTTTTACTTTGCACGTAATTAAGCACTTTATAAACTGAATGGACGAAGCCAGCAAATCTTGACTAAATTATTGATTCTATTTATTAATTAATTTATTTTTTGAGAAACGGTCTCCTGTAGTCCAGGATAGCCTGGAACTTGTTATGAACACCTGATCCTTCTGCCTCAGCCTCCCAAGTGCTGGTGTTGCAAGAACGTCCCACCACTCCAGCTCTTAACCAGTTTAATAAAGTAAGGAATACACTGAAACGGTGTAGCACAAAGGCAAGCAAAATTTAGGAAAGGTCAAAGATTTGATTTGTTCAATAAGAAACTGTTGCCAGCATAGTTTTAAAAATTATTTAAGTGCTCTTTTTTTTTTAATTATTTTCTTTTTTATGTATACAAATGTTTGGCCTGCATGTATATATTTGTACTGTGCATGCCTGGTGCTGGAGGAATAAGTCAGAAGTAGGCTTTGAATCCCTTGGGACTGGAGTTACAGATGGTCATGAGCCACCATGTGGGTGCTGGGCATCAAACTCAGGTCCTCAGGAAGAGCAAGCAGCCAGTGCTCCTAACGGCTGATCCATCGCTCCAGGCCCTACCAGCATACTTTATATAACAATGTTCAGCAAGAAAAAAGCAATTTATCTTAAACTCATTTGGAAAGAAAAATTAAAAAGCAGAAAGCTACTCTAAAAACTATGCCATGAATTTTGAATATTGATCAGAAAATATTTACTTAAAATCCAGTGAAAAAGAGGAACAACACACTGGCATTATGGGATGGGTGGCTTTTTTTGCTGTTATTCTTTTATTTTGAAACATAAAAATGTAAGGCTTGGGATCACAAAAGGGAAAAATAATTGCTGATGTTGCTGAGGCTGTGAGCATGCTCAGTGCCACCACCTCGGGGACAGATGGCTTTATACTGAGGTCTCCTCATCTGAAGTCCTGTTTCTTCAGTGTTTGCTTTCTTGTCTCTGGAAATGCTCTCCCTGGCAAGCCACACTCACCCCACTGTGTAGGACACCCCTCACCCTGTTCTGCTCCTTTCTTTTAGCAAAGTTTTATAATTCTGGCAGCTGGGAGAGGGAAGCAGAAGCAGAAGAGAGATACTGAGTTCAAGGCCACTGTGGGCATGACCGTCTCAATGGGTCTGTGTGGAACCTGCACGTCCTGATTTTCAGAGTCAGTTTATTTTCTGCTCCTTAGTTACACTTGAACGTTACAATAGAAAAGGCCACGAGAAGCCACAGGATTGACCAATCTTTATTAAATGCCTATGACTCTAAGTCCTCTTTACCATGAACAAAGTCTATCATTACCTGAAATAGAGATCTACAACATAATGTGCGGCTCTCTACTGGATGCTTCACACAACGGGTGGGGTGGGTCAGGGTTAAGCACCCGAGGAGCTGGCTGCGCCCTGATCCCACCACTTACCTTTAAAAGCTCTAGATTCCCTTCCTTCGCCATGGGCACACCCTTCTTTACTGGGTATCCCATTCGAACAGGTAGAGGAACAGCTGAGGGTTTAAACGGTGCGGCAGTGGGGTAAACACTGGGCCAGTCCTGATCAGTATCCATCTTCTCCGTCCTAGGAGGTAGTGCCTAAGAAGCATGACATACTTAAAATCTTTCAATATAAACATTCTTTAATATTACGACAAAATCTGTAATTAAAATACATAAAAGTTGAGCTACCCTATACAAAACCATATTTCAAAGCCTGAGGAACTGAGAAAGGCCCTTGCTGTGCATACCTGGTGATCTGAATTTGACCCTGGGAATCCATACCGGGTGAAAAGAACCAACCTCCACACACCATGCACACGTGTGCCCCCACACAACAAACAGTAGTGAGTAAAATACGCCCATTTCCAACAAATCTGTTGTTCGAGTAATAAACACTAACTCAAATAAATATCTGCACAGCTGCTTCAAATGATGACAAGATCTCCTTTAAAGCCACAGTTCCTTTACAAGGATTAATTTATGAAGTTTTAAACTTACACCCATGATGTAAATCAAACACGAGAAAGTATTAAGAACTTGGAAACAGGGCTGGGGACTTGGCTCAGTTGGTAGGTAGGGTGCTGCTTAGCACGCACAAAGGCCCGGATTAGATCCCAGCAACTAGATATGGTGGTGCACACCTATAATGCCAGCTCCTGAGAAGTGGTCAGAAGTTCTAAGTCAGGGGCTGGAGAAATGGCTCAACAGTTAAGAGCACTTGCTGCTCTAAAAGAGAACTTAGGTTCAGTTCCCAGCACCCACATGGTGGCTCACAACAGTCTGTAACTCCAATTTCAGGCAACCTGATGCCCTCTTATAGTTTCCCTGGATACTAGGCACATACATAGTGCACATACACACATCCAGGCAAAACACTCATATAGATAAAATAAAAATAAATAAATCTTGAAACATGGTTTTAAAAGTTCTAGGTCATACATACATCTTACAAAGCAAGTTTGAGGCCATCATGGGCTATAGGAGTCCCTACCTCAAAAGGGGGAGGAAGCCATGGCAGTAGGTCTGGGGTAGTGGGAAGGAACTTGGGAATAAGGAAGATACGACAGTGTAAACACTTACAGGTCTGTGAGACAGCTCAGCAAGTAAAGATGTGCGCCAGCAAGCCTGACAACCTGAGTTCCCTCCTGAGACCCACACAGTAGAGAGCACTGACTCCTCAAAGTTGTCCTCTGACCTCCACACATATGCCATAGCGTGCACACATGCACACACATTCACATACACAACACACACTCTCACATAATTACATGTAATTTAAAATTTTTAAAAAATAAAGAGCAAGCATTTGAGATAAATTAATGAAGGTTAAACAGGTTTTAAAATGCATAACCTCTCTCCTAGGCCCAGAGATAAATGACTTGACAGCCTAGCCAATCAAATTAACACACATGAGTATTTTAAAGTGTTAGATAGAAGGGGATGGCCCCATTCAGAAGGTAGGATTTAGGGTAAGCATGGCTCAGTGGTTGAGAGCATTTACTGTTCTTGCAAAGGACCCAAGTTCTGTCCCTATCACCCACATCAGATCCACTTGTAACTGCAGTTCCGGGAGTCTGATGTCCTCTTCTGGTCTGCACAGGCACCCGACTGGTACACATAAACTTACACATACACAAATACACATTAGTAAATAAAAGTAAATACTTTGTAAAAGTGGGGGTTAGGCTGGCAAAATTTAGTCATGCCATCTAAATTGTAACATCAGGGTGGTACATGTCCCAAAGTGAGAACTATTCCTCTGAAAATTACTGCCCTAGGTGACCACTGCCTGGGCCTTGGACTCCTTGCTCATCAACTGACCTGAACTCCTAACAATACCCAGAGGAGAAAAACAATGCCCAGAGGAGATTAACGCTGACCACTGAAAGCGTCATCAAACAGTCTGTGTTCTGTGTGCACCTGCTTTCTGGTGTGTCTATGTAAGTCTACTTCCTGGAGCTGATGATTTGAAGGCTAACTCCTAGCAAGGTCTGGGAGCTGCCCAGAGGCCTTGTGAAGCCTCCTCTAGGGCACCCTCCACTTCACCTCAGGGCTTTAGAAATCATTCGAATAGAGCAGAATAAACAAATTCGTGTACCTTTCTCCTCATCGGCTTTTCACTTCTGGATACCATACCTAAAAGACAAGAATTTATAATGAACCATTGTTCAAAATCACTGGCTTACAGTTCTAACACAACTTATGATATTTAGTAACATGAAAATGGAACAATAACCTGCTGTCTCCAAGTTGTGAATAATGGGGATAAAGAAACTCCATGGCAATTACGATACAGTAAACTCATCATCTAAAGAAATACATCCTTCCTTCAGAGTCTTGCACAGTAGCCCAGGCTGGTTCTTAACTTGCTGCAATCCTTCTGCCTCAGTCTCCCAAGTGCAATTACAGGCGTGCAACATCCATACCCAGCTAAGAAAATATTTTCACGAATTCTAGGCTTTATAGTATAGTAAGTTCATGTTCTGACATAATACCCGTGAAAGTATTCTGAATCTTTAAAGACAGCTGATTTGAAATGTCCGTCCAATGACAAAAATGATCAATAACAAAACTCATGAACAGAACATTTAAGTCACAGGACTCTGTAGAAGTGGTTCGAGTCTTCATATACCAAAAGTTTTTACCATAGGTAAACAAATGCTTTGCTATAGAAACAGCAACACTCACTAAGTACTTCTCCATAGACTATCCTAGACTACTCCTCATCACTTATTTAGCCTCACTCACTATGACAAATAAAAGTATTATTGTCTTTTTTAGAGGCCACTTTTAGTCAAAAAAATCAAAGGACAAGATAAGGTGACTGCAGCATAGCATGCAAGATTCCTCATGTTTTGGTCCACTGCCTCCAGCCTTACTTTTAAGAGCTCCACAGCTGCAAGGGGCTTTCAGTACCAGGCCATGTCCCCAGCCCCGTCTCCATCGCTAAACTCTGTTCTCTGCCTGGAACACATTTCCCATGATCCTGTCTCTCCTTCCCTGTCCCTACTCTGTTTCTTCATCTGACATATTTCTATTCATCCCACAATGCTCATTCTTTCAAAAATCGAGGGCTACTATTCATCACAAACCAGGAACACAGTAATGAGTACAACACAGCTTTTGCTCTCGGTATTGTTGCTGCAGTATATAGCCTGCAGATGGCCTGGCCCCGTGGCTGACACCTGTGCTGCTAGCCTGCAGGTGGTCTGTCATGAGATGTCTCCACCTTCCTAACTATGAGAATCAAGTCTCCTAGGGAATCCCTTTTCAGTTTATTACCTGTCCTGGTTAGGTTTTCTATTGCTGCAATGAATGGTCCTGCATACCGAAGACAGGCAGATTCATGAAGGGGGTCCATACTTTTACAATTTAGTAACATTTCATTCTGTGGGTTTTAGAAAAACAGACTTTCAAGGCAGTACTTGCCTGTCAGCTAGACTATGATGCTGATTATACATTTTGTCTTGTTGTTGACAATCTATACCTTGTAGGATGTTTTCATTAAGAAAACCTCAAATCGGGTTAAAGTAGGGATTTCATAATGAACTCTAGAGTGTGAGAAGAGAGGCAGCCCTAGTGGGTGATGGGAGAATTCTAGAAACCCCAGATACTTTGTACCTCAGCTTTGACTGGGCACAGTTCCTGGTCGTGCAGTGAACTTGGGGCTCGTGGAGTTTGTTTGCTTGAATTTCTAAAAGGAATTCCTCTTTCAATGATGGAAGTCTGAATATTCCAAAATACTGAAGAGATGCCCTTGGCCGAAAGGTAAAGAAGAGATATGCAAGTATATTTCAGGAAGCAGAAACTCTGCTAAAGGAAGTCTTAGTCTCTGCCATGGTGGGACAATCTATAGGCTTTTTATGGTACTATTCACTTTGGGGCTGAATCTACAGAGAAATGAGCATCATCCCATCTTGAGTGATGCAGACCAGGAATGCCCGCAACATCAGACTCAGTCTTCACAGCACAAGGAGACACTTGTTACTGAGATGCTTATTCCTACAGTGCCAAACACCTGGCCACAGCTGCATTTAGTTCACATCGCCAAATATCCCTCTTATCTGACCTTAGAGATTAGAGAGAGCACAGAAAATAGAAACAGGTAAACGAACTCAGAATCAGTATGGCTGATATTGAAAAAAGGACAGACAACTGAAAAGGGTCACCATATTTAATGTGCATCCACAAGACAGGCTTAGCAAAGGGTTTCTAATCCCTGTAAACGGCACTAACACTCCTCCAACGGCTCAGGCAAGGATTTATCTTCAAGGTCCACATCAAATCCATCAGTAAATCCTATTTGGCTTCATCCTCAAACTACATCCTATAAGCCAAACCACCTTCTGCACTGTTACCATCATCTTGCTTGGAATACCAACAGCCTCCAAATAGGTCTTGCAGTCTTACCCTGCTGAAGTGAGTCACCACACAGATGCCAGTGATCGATCCTTCACAAGTAGAAACCATGTCACTTCTCTATTCTAGTGTGATCCTCGAGTTCTAACAAAATCCAAGCTCAAAGCAAAACCAAACACCCAAATCCTTAAAGCTCAGCCCACTTCTCTGACATCTTGGATTGCCACTCGACCCTTTACTTGAACAGCTCTGGCCCGGGTGTCCCTTTCTTTTCCTTGATCATGTCTAACCTCTTTGAGAAGAACAGCGCTCTTATCTCAAATCGTCGTGACTGCTCAAACATCTTTTCCTCTGGGAGGTTTCTCCTCACTATTCCATCCTACCTTATAGCCACTTCTTCAACAGCATATCGTTTTCAATACTGTGCTTTCTTTTTCTTCGTGATAAGTTTTATTGTTACCGTTTACCTGTGTTTACGCGCTACTTCAAAACTTTGATAGACTGCCAGCCTCTGCAACTCTGCCTAACACACTTAAGAGAATAAAAGAGCGAAAACTTGGGGATAGACACATCTTAGGACTATGAGGAGCCACTATGATGTATTAAGTAATCTATAATTTACCCGGAAACCATCTGTGGATTTTCAACAAGGGAGTGGAAAGGCACGACGTGCTGTGATCAGGTCTGCAGGAGAGCGAGCGCGGAAGGAAGAAGCATGCCCTGCAGGAGAGGCGGCGGGGAAGGCCCTGGTCGGCAGGTGCCCGCTCCCGGCAGGCCCTTTCCTGCTGCCCACTCTTGCACGCGGCTCCCGTCGCTGCATTCCCTCCAGCCCCACGCTTGCACCGACTCTCACACCACAGTGCGCCCCGAAACCCTGCGGTGGGCCGGGCTCAGCGAACGCACTCGTGGAAATGCGCGACGACCTCCAGAGAAACACAGGAAGGTCACGGAGCGCACGGCCTCCCTTATCCCTCCCAGCCCGCGGCGGCGCACCCACACTCACGCGGGCCGGCTCTCGGAGCCGCGGGCCTGGCGACCGAGGAGAAGGTGCGCAGGCCGTGCGCTCCCGGGCACAGGGTCTGCCTCAGCTGCAGCGCAGCGGCCGCCATGATAAAGGACGGCGAGCCGGAGCGGACAAGCACCGCCAGGAGGAGGCGGGACCGGAAGTGTGTAACCTGGGAACGGAAGTGCACTGGGCAAAGGGATAGCGGAACTGTGGCTCTTGGTTGGCTGGTGTGGAATGATGGGGATTCTGACCTACAAGTCTCACAGTCTACGTCTACTGGCCTGATTTGTTTGTTTGTTTGTTTGTTTTAATGGCTGTTCTACGAAGTTTTTCTCCTTTCCCTTTTATTTGTATATTTTATGTATATTGGTGTTTTCCTGCATATCAGCACACCATGTGCCACTGCGCCAGCAGCAGACATGGAGTTAGGGAAGTAATGGGCTTCCTCGTGGATGCTGGAAACCGAACCTTAGTCCCTTGGAAGAGTAGTCCCTGCTTAATCAATGCACCACCTCTTCAGTCCATTTTTTTTCTTTGTTCCATTTTCTTCCTTTCTCCTCCTTCTACCCTTTTTCTCTCTCTCTTTTTTTTTTTTTTTTTTTTTTTTACAATCATGCTGCTCCAGTCTCCCAATTGCTGGAATATAGCATAACACCTAGCTTTTAATTACTCTGTGTGTGTGTGTGTGTGCACCAGTAAGAGAACAGTTTAAGGGAATTAGTTCTTTGGTTCTCTCCCATCACCACCTAGGTTCTGAGGGTTAAACTCCAGTGGTAAGGCTTTAACATTTTAGCAGCCTTTATAGTCTTTTTGTTTTGTTTTGTTTTGTTTTTTCCGAGACAGGGTTTCTCTGTGTAGCCCTGGCTGTCCTGGAACTCACTTTGTAGACCAGCCTGGCCTCGAACTCAGAAATCTGCCTGCCTCTGCCTCCCGAGTGCTGGGATTAAAGGAGTGCACCACCACGCCTGGCTGCCTTTATACTTCTTAAATGACTGCCATCCAACAGAGAAAGTAACAAGCACCAGAGGCAAAGGCCTTGGGGGATGAGGGGACAACACAATGACAGTGTGGCTGCACCCCTACCACTTTGTTTGTTTGTTTGTTTGTTTGTTCAAATGGCCTTTTGAACTAGATTGTTCGGGTTTAAATTTTGACCTTGTCTTCTCATGTATTGTTTTTGCGGTGGACCAGAACTGGATTCCTTAGACCAATGCAGAAAGGCTCATAACTTTAAGTAGCTCTTGCTTCATAGGCTCTGGCTTCCATGAGCACCTGCAGTCACGTGCACAGTCCTATGGCTCACACACACAGATTAAAAATCATCTTTACAAGTAACTCCTTTATAAACTATCAGTAGGCAAAGATGGTTTACAGTATAAAGCATGTATTAGTTTGCCAGCAGAAGTTTCTAAACTGTAATTTTTCAGCTGGAAAGGCCTTGGAAGTACAATCATCCACTGGTGGCTTACGTTCTTAGTAAATTCTGCAAGGGGACTCCACATTTTCAGTTTTCATTTATCTCTACAGATTACATAGGTAATTCTGGGTAGAACAATTTAAAAACTTTAAGCCTTCTTTTTTTAATGGTCATTTACTAATTTGAAGCTTAGGTTAATATGACGGATAATTTTCAATAAAAACTAAGTTCTTTTTAAAAAGCATGTGAACAAAGCTCATCTGTTTCCAGATAAAGTACCAATCTCCATGCAGGGAGAGAGCATGCAGCCACTTCAGTCACCAGAACAGCATGGGTTACATCATGAGATGGAGTTAAGAATGTGCATATGTGTTGGGGAGGGAAGACTGGAGAGGTGGCACAACACTTAAAAGCAGTAACTGCTCTTCTAGAGGACCCTAGTTCAATTCCCAGCATCCATATGGTGCTTCACAATCATCTGTAATTTCAGCTACAATGCCCTCTTCTGGCTTCCACAGGTACCAGGCATGCATGAGGTGCAAGGACATACATGAAGGCAAAATAATCATACATAATAAATAAATAAATAAATAACCTTTAAAAGAAGAAAAAAAAAAAAAGGTTCTCCACTGGGTATGGTAAAACTCGCCTTTAACTCAAAAGGCATAGGCAGGTGTTTTTCTGTGTGTTGGAGGCCAGCCTGGTCTATGTAGTGAGTTACAAGTCACCCAGTGATTGTCCTAAAAAAGGAAAAATAAATAAATAAGCCCAGGATCATAGGATCAGAAGTGAGGAGGATACAACATCTGCCCCAACACTGGATGTAACTGAGACCAGTGGGACCCAGGCACCCAGGAACTCTGCCCGACCAGTGACATAGGTTTTTTCCGGTCTGAGTCAGTGCCCTAAACAGACCTTGGACACAAACTCTGCAGCCAGTCCTACAACACCCAGAGGAAGCTCCACTCCCAGACGCTCTAATAAGCTCTGGATCAAAGGATCAGAGGTGCCCTGAGCAGACCTTGGGTGCTAAATCCACAGCCAGTCCCACAACACCCAGAAGTAACTCCACTCTCAGGTGCTCTAACACGCCCAGGATCCCAGGATCCCAGGAGCTTGGTCACACCAAGATCTCAGGGTCCCAGAGGCAGCTTGACTCCCAAGAACTCTGACATGCCCAGGATCTCAGGATCACAGAATCACAGGATCACAGAGACAGCTGAACTCTGAGGAGTTCTGACACAACCAGGATCATAGCAAGGACAGACTCGAGTCAGATATAAGGAGGGCAGGTAGCAATAGTGATAATCAGATAGCGTGAGGCAAGCACAAGAACATAAGCAACAGAAACCAAGTTTACTTGGCATCATCAGAACTCAATTCTCCCACCATAGCAAGTTCTGGATACACCATTACACCAGAAGAGCAAGATTCATATCTAAAATCACTACTCATGATGATGATAGAGGACTTTAAGAAGGACATAAACAACTCCCTTAAAGAAATACAAGAGAACACAGGTAAACAGCTAAAAGCCCTTAAAGAGGAAAAACACACACACACAAATCCCTTAAAGAATTGCAGGAAAACACAAACAGGTGAAGAAAATGAACAAAACCATCCAATATCTAAAAATGGAAATAAAAACAAATCACAAAGGGAGACAACCCTGGAGTTAGAAGACACCAGGAGTCATAGATGCAAGCATCACCAACCGAATACAAGAGATAGAAGTGAGAATCTCAGGAGCAGAAGATACCATAGAAAACATTGACACAACAGTCAAAGAAAATGAAAAATGCAAAAAGCTCCTAACCCAAAAAAATCCAGGAAATCCAGGACACAATGAGAAGATCAAACCTAACGATGATAGGTATAGAAGAGAGTGAAGGTTCCCAACTTAAAGGGCCAGTCAATATCTCCAACAAAATTATAGAAGAAAACTTCCCTAACCTAAAGAAAGAGATGTCCATGAACATAGGAGAAGCCTTCAGAACTCCAAATAGATGACCAGAAAAGAAATTACTCCCATCACATAATAATCAAAACACCGAATGCACTAAACAAAGAAAGAATATTAAAAGCAGTAAGGGAAAAAGGTCAACGAACATATAAAGACAGACCTATCAGAATTACACCAGACTTCTTGCCAGAGACTATGAAAGCTAGGAGATCCTGGGCAGATGTCATACAGACCCTAGGAGAACAGAAATGCTAGCCCAGGCTACTATATACCCAGCAAAACTTTCAATTACCACAGACAGAGAAACCAACATATTCCATGACAAAACCAAATTTACACAGTCTCTGTACTGGCTATTTTTGTGTCAACTTGACACAGCTGGAGTTATCACAGAGAAAGGAGCTCCAGTTGAGGAAATGCCTCCATGAGATCCAACTGTAAGGCATTTTCTCAATTAGTGATCAAGGGGGAAAGGCCCCTTGTGGGTGGGACCATCCCTGGGCTGGTAGTCTTGGGTTCTATAAGAGAGCAGGCTGAGCAAGCCAGAGAAGGCAAGCCAATAAAGAACATCCCTCCATGGCCTCTGCATCAGCTCCTGCTTCCTGACCTGCTTGAATTCCAGTCCTGACTTCTTTGGTGATGAACAGCAGCATGGAAGTGTAAGCCAAATAAACCCTTTTCTCCCCAACTTGCTTCTTGGTCATGATGTTTGTGCAGGAATAGAAACCCTGACTAAGACAGTATCTTTCCATAAATCCAGCTCTACAAAGATAATAGATGGAAAACACCAACACAAGGAGGAAAACTACACCCTAAAAAAAGCAAGAAAGTAATCTTTCAACAAACCCAAAAGAAGATAGCTACACAAACATAATTCCACCTCTCACAACAAAAATAACAGGAAGCAACAATCACTTTTCCTTAATATCTCTTAACATCAGTGGACTCAATTCCCTCAAAAAAGACAGACTAACAGAGTGGATATATAAACAGGACCCAGCATTTTGCTGAATGCATGAAACACACCTCAGTGACAAAGACAGACACTACTTCATAGTAAAAGATTGGAAAACAATTTTCCAAGCAAATGGTCCCAGGAAACAAGCTGGAGTAGCCATTCTAATATCGAATAAAATCAACTTTCAACCAAAAGTTATCACAAAAGATAAGGAAGGATACTTCATACTGGTCAAAGGAAAAATCTACCAAGATGAACTCTCAATTTTGAATATCTATGCTCCAAATGCAAGGCCACCCACATTCGTAAAAGAAACTTTACTAAAGCTCAAAGCACACATCACACCCCACACAATAATAGTGGAAGACTTCAACTCCCCACTCTCAGCAATGAGCAGATCATGGAAACAGAAACTAAACAGAGACAGTGAAACTAATAGAAGTTATGAACCAAAAGTATCTAACAGATATTTATAGAACATTTCATCCCAAAACAAAAGAATATACCTTCTTCTCAGTACCTTACAGTACCTTCTCCAAAACTGACCATATAATTGGTCATAAATCAGGCCTCAACAGATATAAGAAGAATGAAATAATCCCATACACCCTATCAAATCAACAGGGATTAAGGCTGGTCTTAAATACCAACAAAAACAATGGAAAGCACACATACACAAGGAAGTTGAACAACTCTTTACTCAAGGATAACTTGGTCAAGAAAGAAAGAAAGAAATTAAAGGCTTTTTAGAATTTAATGAAAATGAAGACACATCATACCAAAACTTATGGGACACAATTAAAGCAATGGTAAGAGGAAAACTCATAAGAAACTGAAGAGAGCTAACACTAGCAGCTTAACAGCACACCTGAAAGCTCTGGAACAAAATGAAGCAAACACACCCAAGAGGAGTAGAAAGCAGGAAAGAATTAAACCAAATAGAAACAAAAAGAACTATACAAAGAATCAACCAAACCAGGTGCTGGTTCTTTGAGAAAATCAACAAGATAGATAAACCCATAACCAAACCAACCAGAAGGCACAGAGACAGTATCCAAATTAATAAAATCAGAAATGAAGAGGGAGAAATAATAGCAAACTATATCTTAAAATAATTATTCTGTTTGTTGAATATTAACAGTTGAAAATATTAAAATCATATTCTACAAACATCATGGAAATATTATTAATAATTTTTCTCACTGTGCTTGAAATTAGCATTTTCTTAATGTTTAACTTCAAAGAGTTTTTGCTATCTTAAAATGTTTAAAATATATTTACTGATAAAATAACTTCTCGCCTAGAAACACTGATAATCTTTTAAGTAAACTGATTGTTAGACACTGTACACAGGTATATGATGCATTTTAAATAGTCTCCTACCATGTTAGGTAGAATCATACAAGAGCTTTTGAATATATTTCTTAATGATTTATTTTTACTATTTTATGCTGTTTTACTATGCTTAATCCAAAAGAATGTTTTTTTTTTATGTTGTAAAACAATTTAGTATTCAATATTAGATATAGAATCCTCAGTTAAGGATAATATTAAATATTCATTAATGATATTTTTAGGGTATGAAAGGATATGAATATAAAAGTTGAACAAGTTTTTTATGTATTACTTGATTCTCAAAATACTCAATATTATTAATATGTTTGATGTATACAATTCATTTAAATAATAAAACAATTAAGAAAAAAGGGAAAAAAGAAAGGAAAGGAAAGGAAAGGAAAGAAAAAAAGAAAAGAAAAGAAAAGAAAGAAAATATGGGTCTCAACCTTGACTGAACACTAAAACCACCTCAAGAGCTTTAAAAATAAATCTTGGCCTCACTCTGAAGTGTTAGCCAATTAATCTAGGTATCTTTGAGCATTAATTTTTAAAAGCTTTATTTGTGTTTAATTTGTTTATACTTGTTGTTTTTTTTTTTAATTAAGAAAGTCACCCAGATTGTCAGCTTGGTAAAGGTACTTGGAAGCAAGTACCTTTACCACTGCTCCATGTTGTTTTTTTGTTTGTTTAGAGGGAAGGGATATCCAGAATTTCAAAGATTGAGGCAGAAAGACTACACTAGACTGCACATTATGTACTGAGATCCTGCCTCAAAAATAACCCAGTACCAACTGAGCCATCTCACTAGCCTTCTTCATACCTTCTCTTTACAGAATCCTTGGAAGTATCTAAAGATGCACTGAATATATATTTATTGTACCATCCACCATAAGATAGAAAACCCCCAAGAATGGGGACTTCATTCTTTGCATACTTGGGTTGATAGGGCATAAAACAGGCCTTTGTCCAATAGACATTCAGCAATAATTTGTGAATAAGCCTATCAATTTACATTAAACCTTTCTTTAAAAACAAACAAACAAACAAAACATGCTCATTGGACACAAGGCCAAAGCTGATGTATATCTTTTTTTTTTTTTTTTTTTTTTTGAGACAGGGTTTCTCTGTGTAGCCTTGGTTGTCCTGGAACTCACTGCACACCGGGCTGGCCTCAAACTCAGAAATCCGCCTGCCCCTGCCTCCCAAGTGCTGGGATTAAAGGCGTGCACCACCACTGCCCGATGTATATCTTATGCTGATAAACACTGCAATAGTTTCTCTTCCCAATGGTGTGACTAAATGCTTGGCTGAAGAACTTCAAGAATAAAGGAGCTCATTTTAGCTCAGTCTGAGGGTACAGTGCATCATGGCAATAGGATCTTGAGGCTGTGGTGAACAGCCTCCACAGTCAGAAAGCAGTCATAGATGCTCTGCTCACTCTTTCTTCCTTATTCAGTCTAAGGCCCCAGCCCATGAGATGGTGCTGCCCATACTCACCGTGGGTCTTCCAAACTCGCAACCACATCCAGAGGTATATTTTCTTAGCAATTTTAAATCCAGCTAAGTTAATAATTTGTGATTAACCATAACAAATACTGTGCCAACCAAGAGGGGAAATGGAGGTCTCTATCGGTATTCCATATTCTTTAATGTTCTTATTTTACAGTACTAGTAGATGAACACTTTGTACAGGTGTTAGGCAAGCACTCTACCAGAGCCATATCCTCAGCCCTATCTTTGTTTAAAGTTAAATTGATAAGTAATCGTGTATATTGATATTCATTTACTACAATATTAAACACTGCATCTCATGCCAATTTCCAGGATAGGACTGTCTTCTCACTCTTCATTATTCTAACTTCATTAAGGAGAGAGCTTCAGGCTGAATACATGTTTCAAAGATGGAAAAGCAAGGCAAAGAAAGCTGTGTACTCAATTCTTTCTTGCAGCAAGGAGATGCCATAGGGATTACAGAAATTCTTCCCCTGCTTTCTCCAGAACTTGTCTGTGTATTCACATTTGAATCCAAGGCTCAGTGGACAGAAGACAGGAGCAGGCTCTTTCTTTAGGCTCTGCCCATACTGAAGTAACATCTATCTCTGTTCGTGCGCATCCTGTGTGCTGGGTAGGGAAGGATGCAGTGGACTTGAGTAAGTGCTCAACACTGAAGATTGGATTTCAGATAGCCAATAGCAGCACTACAAGATAGGTATTGCCATGTTTGTTTTGTTTGCTTTTGAGACTGTATCCCAGGCTAGATATGAATTTATGGGAATTCTCCTGCCTCCAGCCTCCAGAGTGGAAGTACGAATCACACCTTTCCTATTCCCTTACCCTTTGAATGGAAAAACTTGGAGGCATTAGGAATCTAGAAGAAATCAAATGGCATATCCCAGAGGTTTAACTAAAGAAAAAGTAGTTATACACGATTCTTTAGGGCAGGGGTGAGACAAAGCAAAAGGGATTTTCAAAGTATCCAGGGAAGTGACAATGGCCTGGAGAGGACAGATGGAGTCACAGAGGAGAGCCAATTAGATAGGCATTATTGGTAGCCCACTAGGTATTTGTAACTAGATGACAGAGCCCTAGACTAGGTTGCAAGGGCTGGGATCAATAGAGGGTGGAACGTGCAACCAGAGAAAAACCAGCTCCAGGATAAGTGAGTGGAAATGGGGAAGCATTGGCTTCAGATTTGACCTCATCCCATCCTCAGCAACCGTGACATGTCAGTGGTCCTGTATAGACTCAATGGCCTGCAATGAGCCTTTCTATACAATGAGCCTTTCTAAATAAGTGATGTAGAACAGAGAAGTTCCAGTGACACAGATCATAACATCAAATGTACTGCTTAAACGGCCATCCAGTATGCCACCTGCTACCATCTTGTCTATGATGTCATCATCCAGCCTTGCAAGAGCCCTAGATTCCCAAATACAGAGAGGATCAAGGCTATGAGAAGCCACCCCCCTTTTTTGGGGGGGGGAGGGTTAGGTATGTAGAGATTTGGTCCATGTTGTTTGAAGACAAGTTCCACTGGGTAGTCCTTGCTAACCCAGAGTTCGACAGTTAACCCGGGTTGGGCTTCAAATTCACAGCCATTCTACCTCAGCCTCCCCCAGGGCTAGGATTACAGCACTGCGAGACCACATCAGCATGGTCCACGTTTCAGCAAGGGTTCCACACTAGGGAACAGACTAGGAAGGGCAGCACAGAGTGAGAGCAGGAGTGAGGCAGAGACAAACAACAGCCAGCTTCCTCACAGGTGAACATCTTTGTGCCAACTCGCTTATGTATTGTTGGAAGAGTTGGAGCCATAAGTGGAGACTTGGCTTTTTGTTAACAGCTCATGACTTGGGAATGACACACATCGTAGACAAATAGCAACAAATACCTACTTCTTAATAGAGCCTCATGTGCAAATTATAATAATATATTTAAAGCACTGGGCCCAACACGAGGTCAGTAAATAGTGGCAATTGCTCTTTATATTGTTAAGTCCCAAGAAGACATTTTAGAAAATATGACCATTGTGTTTGAAAATACATTCCTTACTGCGAATACACATATTTCACCGGTGACTCAGTAACTCATGGTATAGCTAACACCCAGTTGAACCCTATGTTAAATACTTTGAAAGTCCTTTATTTGTGGAGTTGCTGGGAAGAAGCAATTGTGGAGGGAGGGCTCAGAAGGTCAGCAGCAGTGGGAAGTTTTCTTTAGGAGTCCTGAACCAAAACTGGCACCCTCACCACACCTCATGAACAGTTGCTCGCCTTACAACAGCAGTAACATTTTATGCTTGTGACTAGGAGATGAGTTCAAAGACAACTTTCTTTTTCCAAATCAAACTTTATGTATAATTTATCATTTTCTCTCCCGGTTTTCAGTTTTGAATAAACAAAACCCAAAGTAACATTTCCCAAGACACAGCAACAGCTATTTTTTCTTTTCTTTTTCCTTTTCTTTTCTCTTCTTTTCCGTAACTGTGACACCAGCAAGTTTTAACCCAGATGATCACTTTCGGTCAATGTAGGGGGTGGATAGCCCTGTGTTGGGGAATTGTCCTCCTGTTCTGTCTCACAGGCCAGTCACAGCAACGTGCCCAGTTTAGAGGATGCGGATGTAAACCCTGCCCATGTCACTCAGCCCATCTCTTTTACTCAGACAGTTCCCTAGCAGCTCTTTGATGGAGACACAATCCTTTGTTTCCAGCACAAACTGCTCCACAGCCTTGCGTCCTGGCAGCTGGCTCTCCATCATCCCGTTTCTGACATTCTCCAGGACAACGCCTCTGATGGCCTTAGGTTCTCCAGGCACACCGAAGATGATAACCAGACCCAGGCAGTCCTCTCCTACCAAGTTACAGAACTCTTCCAGCTTGTCAAATCTGCCTTTTTTCCAAGACTCCTCTCCCCTTGACTCACAGGATTTTGGGTCCGTCAGAGGGAGCGAAGCCATCCTCAGAGTCTGCACTGCCACCTGAAGCCGTATTTGCTTATCAGGTCCCCAGAAGGTCCAAATCCAGTCTGCTCCAAACAGCCAGGCCTGGTGCTTGGTCATCTTGGTGGTGGTGAGCCACTCATCCGCTCCCCTTTCCTGGCAGAAGGTAACGAAGTGGACAAGGAAGACCTCAGTCAGTGAACTCGCTGCAAGGCAGAGTCTGCTCAGTGGATACTCAAACCCGAGGTACTCCTTCAGCTTCTGTGCTGCGTGGGAAATAGCCGCACTGACCACCTCACACATGGCAAGAACCTCCTGGTTGTCCTTTGGAGCTACCTGCTGTGAAGCCTTTTGCCCCATTTTCTCACACCCAGTAAGTGCTGCTCCTAGCTATCCAGCACGTGAATGTCACCGGGAACTGCCTCTTTCTCACAGATTTTCTTCAGCAAAGCCACATCTGTTAAAGCCACCACCAGCTTTCTAATGCCACAGCTTCCTTGATATGGCTAGCCATATAGACCCGAGGCTAGACAAACATGTGAGGGAGGGCCCCGTTTGTCAACTGGGTGTGTTGTGCTCACAGATTCCTGATGCTTGCCAAGTGACAGATGACAATTTCACACAAAACACCTGTTGTACTCCAGGTTATGTACAGCTACATTTGGTCTCTTCCTGGATGTGGCTCCTGTTTCTAAAAACTAGTCAAAATAAAACCAGCATGTGAATGTATGGGTTAGAATCCTACATTCTCCAACCAATGTCTCCAAGCTTGTGTCTCTTCTGTTCCCCTTTTTTGACGCATCTGTTCTGACCCTTCCTTCCCCAGGCGGGTTGTTGGCATTTCCTTTTATACGTACTTCTTAAGCAGAGATCTCAATTTGTCTGATTTAAAAAAACTCAATCAAACGTGCAAGTTTACAAACAAAAATCAGTTACTGTTTCCACCAGAAATGAAGACTTTGTTTTTCTGAACAAAGAAACAATGACAAATACACAAGGCAATTACCAATTGACTTTATTTCCTCTCATGAGGTAATGCAAACTTTGCATAATACTTTAGTAAATAAAATATATAATCAAAAGTTTTTAACTTTATCACATATCATCAGTTGTTACATTGTCCTTGATAAAGAATATTTGGCATCTGTAACAGTCTGCTGGTATTTTAACCAGGTTCTAATAACAAACTGAGCTTTTCAAATGGTGGTATTTATTCATGTTAAACTAAAACCCCAATACAGGAAGAAGCCAATATTGTCATGAAATCATGAATGGGAGCATTCAAAGAAAACCCCTGTTAGCATCTGATAATTCAATTAGAAATAACCAGCAGTGTTACAAGGTTCACAATGAACAGCTTTATAACCTGCAGAGCATAAAAAAGGCATACTGCTGACATTTGGAAATAGCTATCACCAGATCTATCACTGTAAAGTGACCTGTCCACCTGTCCCCCAGTGTCTAAGCTCCTGTCCAGAACACAGGGGATCTCATTTAGAGTAGCCCTGAATGAAAAGTAGATTGTCTCCAACCCTGCTAAAAACACTCATAGACACACACCACTCAACAGCTGCTTTGTAGCTTTCTATCTTCTTTACAAAAAGCCTTTGGGCCCTGTGTGACAGAAAACATGAGCAACATGCTGTTGGACAGGATAGCCATTAGAAAACGTTCTACAGCTTTAAAATAGCTGGGTTCTGATTGAGATAATATGAAGCCCCATCAGCTGACAGTCTGAGTGTAAGGTACAGTCGACATGGCAAGGTGGACTCCTTAGTTCAACATAATGATGAGTTTAGCAAAGGAAAAAGAGAAAGAAACTTAAGATGTAAAGGTTCTGTTTGGTTTTTTGTTTTTCCAAAGTCATTCTAACAAAACCTTTTCTGATGGGATATGAGTGCATCTAAAGGCTTCAAGTTGATGTGGTAATACCTTAAAATTCTTCATTATAAAGCAAATGGAGTCAAGATTAAAGTTCAAGTTCTAAACTGCTCAGCAATTTTTGTGAGAACCAAAGAAGTTTATCAAGTAGAATTTAGCCTGAATGGGTAACACTGTTAAAATTCAGCAGTGGAAAAAAAATTGGACTCTGGTATCTTCAAGAACCAGCTGGTATATGATCATTGAAATATTGGGGTTTCTTCGTTTTAATATGATCTTTTGATCCTTGTGTTACAAAATAAAGGTTCTGCTTTCTGTATACTGTATATATACACGTATTTAGAAAAATATATAAAAATAAGACAGTGAGAGGCAAGTGGAGGTGCTGTTGGCATGGTGGTCTTGGCTCTGGGGAGCAGCTCATTCCGCTCAGATGGCTGCAGTGAACACTGATGTGGCCAGATCCTCCCTCCTGGGGATGTGAGCGAAGCACTCTGGTAAACACCCAACCGTAAATGCAACGTATGTCACAGACTTTACATTAAATAGAGGCAGAGCAAGCGCACTTCCGTTCACCAGTGTCTTTTTTCTCAGTATCCTCAGAATTGGCACCATTCCCGTGTGACAGTTCTCCTTCTGAGTGAGCAGAAGACCAAACAATAAACAATGCACAACCTGTCACCTGCTGCATTCACTATCTGAGAAACAAAGTTAGAAAATGACATCTGTGCTCCTGGCATTTGCCCAGGTGCTCTGCTCAAACGTTGGAGTCTTCATCTGTGATGCTGGCACTCGGGGAGCGGGCAGCAAAATCCTTAAACATGTCATCTTCCTTTAACATGTGCTGAAAAACAAGGGACATGGAGTTACACAGAGTCCCGAACTTAGCACATGCCTCCAACATGCAAGGAGGTGTTTGTGGCTTTAGGTGTTGTTAGAATAACATTTGTAACTCACTGCACACATTCACTGTACACACTCACTCACTGCACACACTCACTGCACACACTCATTGTACACACTCACCGTGAGATTGTTGATGCCTTCAGAAAATGCACCTATCTGTCTCACCGTCCCTTCTGAATCTTCCATCTGCCATGAACAGACCACAGTGTGACAAGCTCATTTGTACAATTTCAAGAGTACAGATAACTGAATGACAGTCTAAACAGAAAGAATGTACACAGCATCGAATGCAGCAGGAACAAGAGTGACTCCGTGCCTCAGCTTCCCTACCGCAACACTTTTAAGGTCTCAAGTCAGCACCAACAATAATGTACGTCAGGTGCTGAGGACAGCGCCTGGAAGCACACAGGAATCTGCAGCTATTCAGGGTACTTTGCTCTTTTTATTTTCAGGCACATGAAGGCAGCACCCTTCCTCAGTGACAGGGTGCAAGGCTTCCAAGCAGTGTCTGCATGACTGTGGGCACCTTACCTGCTCTAACCGATCCAAATCATCCTCTTCATACAGGCGCATGTCCAAGCCAGGTCTAAACCCCTTCTGGGAGCTACCCGATGCCTGGCCTAGCTCCATCGGACAAACATATTCCTCTCCATCTTCGTGTTTCTTCTTCCTCAGGTTCCCAAAGTTGCTAAAGGTCAGCTTCTTTGGCTTTAAAAGCAAACAAATACAATAGGATAAAATCCCTATAACAAAGGACTAATTACACCTATAAGATAATTATTCACCTCACCACACAGGGGAAGCAACATCAATGACCAAATTATCACGGGAAAGCCACAAGCACCCCAGACATAGTATCAGCACACCCAAATATCACAAATTGTCTTGATGTAACTCTCAAAAGGTCAATCTCACCGTTATGCCACAGGCTGGACATGTCAAAGTCCTTTGTTTGGATTAGACAGGATTTAATGCAATCGAACTCCTCTCAGGGATGAGCCAAATTTTGCAAAACTATTCAGTCTAAGATCAGTGAAAGCCAGTGGTCCTCACTGGGCCTTTGTGGCACGGGCCTGCCTGCAACTGCAGCTACTCAGTAGCTGAGGCATGAGAGCCACAGGCTTAAATACTGCCTGGGCAGCTTAACAAGGGCATGACTCATAATTAAAAAATAAAATAAAAATAAAAAAACTAAAAAGAAGGGGCAGACTGGGGTGTACCAAACAATTTTAGAGCACTGGATTAATATGATTAAGAGCCTAGGTTCCACCCCAAGTTGGAGAAGAGGGAAGGAGACAGACAGGAAGAGAAGGCAGGTAGTAAAGCTGGGATTTCTTCATTTGCCTGTTCTCCTTAATAGTAGGACTGGTGAGTGGAAAAGAATTCACACCCTTGGAGAGAAAGAGTCCACTGATCTTTAGGAGAGAAATGTCATTGTAATCAGTACACAGTCCCCCAGGAGAAGGCTAAAAAGGCAGACAGGGTAACAACGAAAAGAGAGCTCAGCATACATTTCTGGGAGAATTAATTAATTGTCTTCACATTAAGGAAGTGAAAATAATACACAGATAAGTTGATGTGGGAGTATCTCAAAAGAAGGAAGAGGGGATCTGAATTTGGCACAAGCCTCAAACCTTGGCAAGTAAAAACCACCCATGGGATGTAATATATAGCTCAGACCATCTTTGAATTTGCAGTCTTCCTGCCTCAGACTCTTGCATGCTGGGATTACAGGCAGGTATCACAACCTCTAGTTTTGACTCTCTTCCTTTTTGAGTTAAAGATGGATCTTCATTTAAAATTCTGATCTATTAAATTAGCATTTTCCACCGACCCGCAGAGCAACAACCTTCACAATCTCTTGTTCAGGTGCAGCCTTTGTGAGATGTTGGTAGCAGCCCTTGCTGTCTTCTTTTGATGCCTGCTTAGCCTTCTTTACTTCCTTGACAGCCCTGACAGCCTGCTCTCTCTGAGCATCCTAACTTCTGGTTTCTGATTCCTCTTGGCCTTTACATCCTCAGGTGATGCGCCAACGATGGCCTGTATGAATCTGCATAGCAGATGCTTTTCATTTGAATTTTTTCCAATTATCCTCTTTTATGGCTTCTTTTATAGAGGATACACTGGTTTATCTGCAGAGCATTTCTTTTGGAAAGGAATGCTGACTCACATTTTACACTAAGAAACCCGAAAACCTTCCTATGAATCCTGGTGTATCGCTGCCAGTGCCCTGAGTAAATCTTGCACTAGCTGAAACCACACAGCTTGACCACCATGATCGTAGCTACCCACCGGCTGGAGGAGATTTGGCTCTGTTCTTAAGATTTTTCTGACTTAGAAACCACAGGAGCTAAGGTGTGCTCAGGATCTAAGCCTTCTTGTTGGTCCATTTGCTTGTCAGTAGCACTGGGGTCAAGCGCAGACCACAAGCCTGCAAGGTATGTGTTCTCTACTCACTTATTTTCATCCTAACTCCTCCTCTTACACATATTTACCAATGGGAAAAGCAAAAACATTGCAGTGGCAGACTGGACTCATGTCAGAGTTCTCAGCATTGGCAAAATACACTGACAACAGAAGCTGACCACATCTTTTTCGACTCTAATAACACAAATGACTTCAGCAGAAACTTTCAAACATGCAATCCCTTAATTGGTCTTGAAATTTATAGATATGTGTACATACAGATATTTTAAACTCATTAATAAAACTGAGTACATCTTAGAAAGTGGAATAATGGGGCCTTTGCAAACCTCGGACAATGATTAAATGCCAAAATCCTGAACCAACCTTCACTTTGGCAGTGGCTGTTAGCAGTACATAATCTGGTAACTCCATGGCATCTCGCTTCTGGTGCTGGGCCTCTGCACCAATCAGAAGGTTGAAATGGGTTGCCAAATGTCTGCGCAACAAGGTTTTATTTGGTGGAATGTTTAGTAACTGGGCCATAGTTTCTACATTAAAACGAGGCTCAAGAACCTGTAAGAAAAATTGGGATTGGTAAAAAGTATCATAGCTTATACAGGGTTGAAATGGAGGTACTTCACACTGCAAAAATTGCTTACGTGGGTAATTCCCAATGCCCCAGCCCAGGGTATGGATTTTCTTTTTTTTAAAAAATAATTTTTTTATGTGTAAAAGTGTTTGCCTACATGTGTGTATGTATGTGTACCGAGTGTGTACAGTAGTGCCCATGGAGGCCAGAAGAAGGTCTCAGATGCCGTGGAACAGGAGTTAAAGATTGTTATTGCCACCATGTGGGTACTGAGAACTAAACCCAATTCCTGGAGAGCAGCTGTGTTTTGGCTGTCTCTCCAGTCTGAACTTTGATTTTTATTCACATATCACTGTGCCCGAGAGAGGCATGGGTAACCCAGGCTTCAGGGGATAGCAGCAGCACAGCTCCATTTGGAATGCTGCCTCTGAAAGCAAGTGCTCATGGAACACTGGTGTGCAGAAATACTGTCCACACACATGCAGGAGTTTAAGACCAGGATCACATGAGAGATGGCTGGATGTTACTCAGTGGTGAGGAACAATAAAAAAGAAATGGGTTTAAGCCTAATTTAAGGAAAGACACTAAAACTGCTCTGCAAGTGAAATCCAGGGAACACCCTGGGAGGGCTGGGGTTACCAGGATTATTGAAAACAAGCGGATGTACAGTGAGTGTCCTTTGCTGCAATGCTTGGAACCGGCGTTCAGAGTTTGGAATATCAGCATGAAGTGAGATTTAATTTTGGGGGTAGAATCCAAGTCCCAACATAGATTCACTTATGTTTCATAGGCACAACATGGTGACTTGATGCAATTCTTCTAGCACACAAAGCCATTCTATCATGGCTGGGTATAGAATATTCTACTTGTGACATGGAAACAAAAGTTTACAGATTTTAAAGCAATGCAGATTTCAGACCAAGACTGCTCACCCTTTAGACTAAAGGAAACCAACCAACCAAGCAGTCAATTTCAAACTGAAAGAGCTTTACCATGAGCCCTCCATGGACACCACTGCCTCTGAGATTGGGGGCATATTCTGCCAAGTCCACCGAGCGAAGCCACTCCATCACACGATGATTGGTCCACTGCTGAACCTCAGATGGGGTGATGCTATTCTGTGGAAACAAACACATACTGTACACTTTAGGTGCTGATGACAGGACCCTTGATACTGAAGCTGCACACGCAGTCTAACAGGCCTGGCCCATGGAGCATACTATCTGGTGTCCTGTGAAGTGTTCAAAGGAAAGGCCAAACAAGTGTTTGCTAATTTGACTGCTCTTTGAAAGAACATATGCCACAGATTCCAGCTTTCTTATGCAGCAGTAAGAAAAGGTAAAGGAAATATTTACAGTGACATTTTACTCCGTGGATTGAGGTGGCAGGAAAAAGTATAGTCTGTGAACAGGAGGGAGCAAGAGTAAGCAGAAAACAACTTTTGGCTTCAGTTACACAGTGGAAGCTTTGTGGGTACAAAAGGGAGGGACGTAGGAAAGTCCCGAAGTCAGTGAGTCTGGATCTGAGCTCTGAGGAAACCAGCTCTTTCTACAGTTTCCAAGAGAAAATGGCTCCAAGTTTTCCACACATGGACTGTCAAGTTCACATGTGCAAGCTTGTTATCGGAGATGCTACCTCATCAGACGGCCGCCTCCTTAGACAGTTTGGCTCAAAGTTATTGATCCTCAGGACTTGGATGGCCCTTTTGATACTGAGATGGTGCAGCACACTGACAACCTTCAGAGACAGTAGGTCATCCTGCAAAGGAGAAATGAGGAGTTCACTGTGCTGGCCCACAGCAGGGGGGAGGGGGCGCCCTGGAGAATCTTACAACTCTGCCATGAGAGCGCAATCACTCTGCTTGTGATTTCAGTTTTCATTTCATAACAGAACTCCTTTTCTGTTCTCAACAAATCCCTCTCTAGAACCTCAAATTCATATTGTTCCCCAAAATCTAACAAATCTTTATCACTCGTCCAGGTGTTCTGATACAATAGTATCATTAGACCCTGCCCCGCATGAAGGTCAGCCGCCAAGACCTTCTGTGGTCTCAGCACACTTCTGTCAGCTTTCCTGGCCTGCAAGGTCCCATGATCGGGGTTACTGCTTCACCTAGCAGACTTGGTGACCAATGTTGAAAACAATTATGTCCCTCAGTATAAGGGTTTGGGTAATAGTAAAAGAGAGAAGAAATGGAGACTTCTGTTTCAACACATCACCAATAAATGTCTTCAAGGAAACACTGGGCAGTCTGAGGGTACCGGGAGCAATTTCAACCATGCCCCACACACCTAAACAAATATCTCAGCAGTAAGTGATGTCAGGGCAGTGCCGAGAGAAATCTTATCAACACACCCAGAAAATAAGCAGAGGCTACCCATGCAGGTACACAGTACACTGTGACTAATAACATATTTCTTGGGGAAAAAATAAATAAAAGAAATTAACTTTCTATAAAAATATTTTTAAGAGTAAAAAAAAATAGTAGTTTATTCTTGGGGCTAACAAGCAATATTATTTCCTACTTTTTTGTAGGATTAGCTTATTAAAATTAGCATCTTACAATACATTAGAAAAATCAATTAACATTTTGATCTAAGACTGAGATACTCATTCCAAACACTTCATTATAGGCTACTTTCATTTAATTAAAGTCTATCAGATTAAGAAACATCTAAATGTGTACTGTTTCCAATATAAATAAAATGTTAATTACTTCTGAAATATATTTGAAAGATTTTTTTTTTTAACAAGGATTACTTTCATTTGAAACCCTTTTTAAGTCTGGGCATTCTGGCTCACGCCTTTAATCCCAGCAATAGGGAGGCAGAGGCAGGCAGATCTCTGTGAGTTTGAGGCCAGCCTGGTCTATATAGAGAGTTCCAGGACAGCCAGAGCGACACAGTGAGATCTTATTTTTAAAAAATAGCAAATAAATAAACACATGGTTTATTTTAAAATGATTTTAGACTTAAGGGCTTCTAGGCAGTGTAGAATTATGTGTGTATTTCATAGTTTCTCCTGATATTCACATCTTATGAAACTATGGCACACATCAAAATTAAGAAACACAAATAAAATTAGTATAGACTCTATTCAGCTTTTGCCAATTTTAAGGCTTATTGTTTTCATTAGTTCATGTGTATGGCGTGTGTGGAGGAAAACACACACACACACACCAAACTCTGTTCTCCTCTCCTCCTCTTCCTCCTCTTCTTCTTCCTCTCTCTCTCTCTCTCTCTCTCTGTCTTCCCCCCATGCACCAAGTTCACACACATGTACAAAGCTCTCTCTCACCCCCCCCTCTCTCTGTCTCTCTCTCTCTGTCTCTCTCTCTCTCTCTCTCACACACACACACACACACACACACACACACACACACACACACACGGCGGTCAGAGGACAACTCCGTGGCCTCAGGCCTCACCTTCCATCTTGGCATGGGTCACAGGAATAGAACTCATGCTGTCAAGCTAGCATGGCAAGCACTTTTATCTGTTCAGCCATCTCACGGGCTCCCAAACTGGTTTTTTACTTCCTGGTTTTTGCCAGTTTCCTACTAAGATCCTTCTTCTGTTCCTGGAGCCAACCCAGGGAACCGAATCCTAACAGGGACTTTCCTTTTAGGAATCACAGGTCACTCTTTCCAGGGTCACTCAATGTCTTTCGGGCATGCAGGTCTTACGTGTGCTTCCTGTGATTTTTGAGTTGAGGTTGCTCACATTCTCTAGGGACATCTGACCCACCATCCCATGGACATGGGCAGAAGCAGGTCAAATGTCACTGTATTTGTCCCAGGTGGAATAGTGTGCTTTGCAAAGAAGGACCTGGAACTAGCCTAGGTTCAAAGTCTCTATGACTTCCTGCTACTTAGTAACCATGGACACCTGGTTACATTCCCCAACTTCTCAGCTCCTTGTCTCTTAGTCTTAAGAATGGAGATGTAATAGTATTAAAGAGTTACTGAGAATCCATAAATGTGGTTCTTAAAAAAGACAGCAGCTATAAACTATGCCAAGCTCATTATGGTCACTCATGCAAGGTTACATGATGTCCCCGCCAAGCTTGCAAGTACTTTGGCTCAATGATAAAAGAATACAAATCCCATGAACTCAGCTCCAAGTTCCTTTCACAATGAAAAAAAATTTTTTATGGAATTAGCAGGTTAAACCTTCCCCTTACTTAACAAAGAAAACACCTATGGGGCTCCCTACCTGACAACATGTTCTTTAAATAAAAGTATCTTCTATAAAACATTAATCACACTGTGGAATCCAGAACAAGGCTCTCCTGGCAGCCATCTCCCATGCTGTTATACATAAGAACGGTCTTCCTACTTGCTGGCTGGAAGCCTGGGAACATCCAGTAGAGAAGGGAGCAGTGCAAGTTCAGCCTCCCGCCTCCTTTAACCCTGCAGCCCCTGCCCTCAGGACTGATGTGAAGAGGATTTCAGGGAACAGCTGTGCGAAGGAAGGCAAGGGAGGAGGCTGGTCCTTGTGCACACCAGGGCAAACTAGAGCTGCATAACTCTGGAACTCGTGATGTAGAAATGACCAGGGCTGCGACCCTTTCTATCTAGTAGCAATTCTATGACAGAACTCACACGCCATAAAATGCAAACATCCACGTGTATACTTCAGAATTCACCTTGTTGACTACCTTAGTCCTCTAGATAGCTTAGGCTAAATATAGTTTTGCCTGGCTTAAGTTTCTAATTATCTCAGAGCTGTACCAACTGCTACAACATCACTTTACAGGAAACACCCCAACAGAGATCTACTAACCACAGTCATGTAGTGCAGCATTCGACCGTCCACCCGCCCTTCATCAAACTGGGTCTTGTACTGAGGGAGGCCAATATCATCCAGCCATCCTAAAGGAGAAAAGCCAGTGCTGTTATCAAGCTATGAACTTGCCTAACTGTCAAGGAGAAAATATGACAATGTTTATTCTTCTTCATGCATAAAGGCCTCTTACTAGTAACCCAGTTGAAGTCTAGCTTCCCATAGTTGGTTTCTTCTTCAGATCCCAGGGCCTGCAGGGCCAGCTGGAGCTTCTTGCGATGCAGTGAATGCTTGATGCCAAGTTCCTGAAACAATAAACAGAGCCTTAGAATTCTGTCCATCAGGGCTGGATCCACCAGCAAAGAACCGTCCACCAGGAAGCTTCCCTTCAAGACCAGCCCTGTTTTGAGTAAGAACACTACCTCAGGCTAATAACCCAGTCTATATTGAATTATAGCATGAACCTCAGGCCAATACAGCATTGCTGAAGAAAAGGCCCAAGTCTACCACAATGGGCTGAGTGGAATGTTAGACACTGCCTAGGGATTCATTTTATTTGTAAGAAAGAAACTGTTGAATGCGTAATGGGATCTGACTTCTATTTTGTGTACAATGTTTGATAATTACAACATAAAATATATAAAGTATTCTTTTGTGAAGTTGAATTGCAAATATTATATTAAAAAGATATGTCAATGTATTTGTTTACAAAATGACTGAGATGTATGAACCATATCCATTTTATGAAGTCTATTCACTATAGCACCTATATAATTACATAAGCTAATGCTTTTCATGACGGGGTCCCCTCAGCCTGCTCTGTTTCAGGATAATAAAGGATCCTACATCAATACTCTGGTTGAGGGTAGGTGTGGCTGGGGATTGAGCCCTGGGGTCTCGCACGTCAGACAAGCGCACTACCCCTGAGCTACATTTCCAGGTATACATGCACATCCCCCTCTTCTTAATATGTACAGGAGAATGGGAACAGTTACCTTCTCCAGATCTTGCTGAGAAGCCTGCAAAAGCGTCTGGCCAGATATAATCCAGTGCTTGCCAGAACTCAGGTAGGACCCCAAGCCTTGCTCTGCCAGCCAGCTACACACCTGCTCCTTGGTCCATTTGGCAAATGGCATATCCAGGTCACTGTAGGAAATGAGAAACAGCCCAGTCTTGCAGTGTATAGTCAGTACTGAGCAACTGTGCATATAATCAATATGGAAATTCCCTAGCAACAAACATTTAACCAAGAAAAACCTAATTTTCAGTTCGAGATTGGAAAGTTACTTTCTAAAATCCCTGTTTTCAATTCAAAAGAAATTGTGAAAGGACCAACAGGAGTGACTGAGAACACTCTCTACGGAAAAACACAAAGATGAGCTGAGGATCAGGTGCACTCAGAGCCGTTGTACAACTGCTCCACTAAAGACCCTACAGTCTTTAGCGGCCTCCCAGAAGATCTACTGCAGCCAGGGCAACAGATCAGCAGCTTCTCTGCCTCTGTGAAGAGCCCCCAGTTGGAAGGCCCCACAGGTGGTCTGCTACAGCCAAGGCTGCTGGCCTACCAGGAGACCTGAAGCAACCCAGTTAACTTACATAACTATGTAAGTTATGTTTTCCACATTCAAAGAAACTATCCCAAGAGCTGACTCCCAAACTGAAAATACTGCTTGGCAGAAAGAAATTCAAGTGCACTGTGAATTCATTGCAGCAGAATTATGGTCGCTCTCTAGCAGAGAACCACTGAGGAGATAATATGCCCCTGCTAAGTACAGGAACGAACACTCCAAGTGAAGTTTCTATTTTCTTTTTCTTACACAGCCTTGCTGCTTGAAAAAATTTTCAAAGTGACATGGCTAATTTTTTTAAAAAATATTAATTTACATTGTGTGTGCATGACAAAAACTTTTTTTTAATAGCACAAGGGAGTTCTTTATTGTACTTAAGGAGACATATGGCAAGTGGGAACATCTGTTATCTGAAGGCCAAAGGGAACTTCTTGATGAAACCCGTGTCCAGGGCTCCGCCTGTGTGGGAGTCTGTGTTCCCAGCTGATTACTCTTTAAAAGGCTCTGCATTCAACACCTTGTTCTGTATGTTTGCCAACCCCGCCCTCTTGTGCTCAGGAGGTCAGGATGGTTAGCTCCAAACCCACCTAGGTTTTAATAAAGCACAAGGAAAGTTCTTGGACTCCTAGTGAGTGAAACATAGCTTTTTTTTCCCCCAACTAGTATGACAAGGCTTTTATTAATTTGGTCGAACAATGTATGGTCTTGATAAGCTCAGGAATTCTGATACAATGTGTCTTTATGCACTTTCAAAGGCTCTATCAAATTGCTAATGTCTATTGATCAGTTGTTACTAGACAGATATCAACTCAATCCTCACAATCACCTGTAGGGATAGGTGCTAGGTCCCTCTGTGGTGAGAGGAAAGTGAATCAGAGCATGAAGGCATAGCTCAAGGTCACCTGCCTGGTGGACACGAGGTTGGAGAGCAAGAAGTCTGACTCTAGAGCATAGTTTTTACCTTCTCCCCTTCCACTTCTCAGTGCTGGAGTTGGTACCAGGACCCCATGTTTGCCACACTAGGTCTCTGCTATTATGTCACAAGCCCAGCTCTTAGAACCATCTCCTGACCACTAGGCTGCCCCACCTTTACAAGACTATGCCTTCTGAGACTTCCCACATAATTGTACCTACATCAACATTCAGCCCCAGAACCATCCTGACACCTTACATGCTCACACTGCTCTCACCCACACAGCTGTCACCAATCACTGACAAGCAGAGCCACTTTCCCAGGCAGAGCAGTTAGTGACATCAGAGGTATACTTACCTGTTGGACTGCCCTAAATCTCGAGACCAACCAAGCCTGGGTCCTGCAGTTGCCCTTGTCCCTCCTCTTTTGAATTCAGGCTCAGACATGTCATCTGGGTTGAATGTAGTTGACTGACTTCTTCTAAGTCTAAGGACACAACGCACATGGTCATACGTTAGACCTGAGGAGGCTTCTGACTTGGTGGTTAATCATAAGGTTTTTGTTTGTTTGTTTTTGTATGTCACTAGCCCCGATATTTGAATTTAAATATTAACCAAGGCCCAATGAGTATATGCATCCCATTATCAGTCTTTCTTCCAAAAAGTCTTGGGATTTGGTACCCACGCCCAGGCAAACTTCCCATTGTCCTCTGCACCCGAACAGCATACAAGTCAGGTCCTCCACCTGCCCTTCCTTCCACTTACTTCCCAAAGAGTCTCATGATGCCTCTGGATTTCTTTCTGGAATCTGGAGATGGTGGAGACATTGGGAATGGACTGGTTCCCTGGGAACCTTTTGACCGAGATGTACCAGCCAAATTCAGGTGCTCAGCTGTCTCTTTTTCTGTCTCAGCTGTCCCAAGGATAGAATAAGACCACGTGAGTACAAATAATATATAAACCTTCTTGCTTTTAGCAACTTAAGAATTCTCCTTTCGGGTAAGAGCACTGACTGCTCTTCCAAAGGTCTGAGTTCAAATCCCAGAAACCACATGGTGGCTCACAACCACCCGTAATGAGCTCTGACAACCTCTTCTGATGTGTCTGAAGACAGCTACAGTGTACTTATGTATAATAATAAATACATCTTTAAAAAAAAAGATTTCTCCTTTGCGTCCATAAATCAGTGATTTCCAGAAAGCTCCCTGAAGTACAAAAATGTAAGTGTATGTACCCTAAGCTTACTCTCCTGCATAAAGTAAATTAACTTAAAATTGGCCTTTGAGATTAAGTGTGTGACAGAGCTGTGTGCGGTGGAGCACACCCGTAAATCTCTGGCCAGGAGGGGCGATTCTGAGACAAGCTTGGGCTACAAAGTGAGAATCATTTCTTCCTATAACATCTCCCGCCATGACTTGCTCCTAGATCTGTGGCCTGGTTGTCTCTTCTTTGCTGTAGCCCCTAGTTTCTATCCTTCCCACAGTGCACCCCAAGACTCTGCTTAGGCCCTCAGCAAGCTCACCTGCTCTAAGCTCAGCCCTGAAAGATGGCTCTACTTTCACAGGCAGATGGCATCAGAACTACTGAGCCTCACTTCACTCTCGAGTCCCACACCTGAAGTCTGCAGAGGCCCAATTTAATGTGTCAAGTGGGACATATTAAAACTACCCAGTTTCCCTGAACATATTCTCTCACATTTTATTCGAGATCAAATTAAAATTCTATATCATTTTGTTCTTAACTCTCCTTCTCCTTTGCCATTTAGATCACACAGTTACAGAGGACTAGTAATTCTTTTCAAAGAATGAGTCGCCAGGCATGGTGGTGCACACTCATAATCCCAGCGCTCAAAAGGCTCAAGGCCAGACCAGGCTGTAGTTGAGATCCTAACTGAAGGGGTCAGGGGGAGACCAACTCAGCCTATTGTGTATTAGACACTGGAAGAACAGTGGCCAGGTATGTGTGAGATTTTCTTTAGATATAAAGTCAGTCGTTTTTGATTTGGCATGGAAAGAGCAGCATCCACACTTGCTACTGCAGACTTCCACAGATGCATCATATAAGTTCTTTCAACTGTCCATTCCTGGAGAACAGCCACACCCAAAGACAGAGCTGGTGCTTTCCAAAATGTGAAACTTTACATTTTATAAAGGAAAATAACACTTGTTCAAAAAAAAAATTCAGGGGAAGAGACCCAGAAGGATTTGCAGAAGTTGCAGAAGTTGAGTTTTCTATGAAGCAGAGCTGTGATTACAGGTTATGATAAGCAGCACTGGCCTACAAGCATCAAGTACTGCTGTAGAAGGACACAGGAGTAGCTGGAAATAGTTGTCCAACTGGAAGAGTGTAATTTATCTTAATTTATTTAAGATGACAGAGCCTCAGAGAAACCCAGGGGGATCGATCCATTCTCACTCCACAGCCACAATGGGTATAGGTGCCCTGAAAATGTTCCTAGCCCAACTTTAAAAAGCACCGTACTTTTACTTTTTTGAAGGCGTTCTTCACACTATTCCCCATGGGCAGACAATGGACTTTTCTTAAAAGCACTCTGATGGAGAACTCTCAGATTCCATGAAGTTACCTCTGTCATCATTGAATATCCCCAATTTCAAAGTAATAAAATGTACAGAATGTTCCCATAAGAGCGGTAAGTCAGCTCTGGCCTGGCAACAGACACTTCTCGGGGAGGCCAGGAAAATAAACACATGGAGGAAGAACGAGAGTTGGTGGATGATGGCTCAGTCATGGTGAGGGGAGCCGGGATATATGAACCCAGCACATTCCAGCCCTGCACCTTGCAGGCTGCTGGGCATTTCCTCAGAACTGTTTACAAGGTGTCAACAGTACTGCTTAAAACAGCAGGTAGGCTCAAAAGCAAAGGCTCTGTAGTGTCTGTTTCAGCCAAAGATAAATGAAAATTCTAGAACAGACTATGTTTTCTGATTGCAGCCAGCTTGCTTGGTAGAGATCACAGAGGCCAGGAGTGGGGGTTAGATGGTTTGGAATGCAGTACTGGTGAAGGCTGGCATGCAGGGTACGGTACCTAAGGTGGGTGCACTGGCACTTCGTTTACGGTCTTCAGGTATCCCAACAACGCACACAACACACGCAGACCAATGGAGAGAACACAGGGGTGACAAAATGAAACAGATCAGACTCTTCCCTCCATGGCAAATGCCCACAGGAGGAACACATGCACTGCTCTGAGACTACAGACTGCACAGGGTCACTCATGGGGGCTCACTCATCCCACAGCACAGAGGGGAGACTGTCTGAAGCAAATCTCAGCACATCACAGGGTTAGGTTGTTTTCATGTTGCTGTTTATATCACTGGATAGAGAGAGGGGTAAGAGCTGACTTATCTTCACAATGAAAATTAAGTTCACTGAAGCATTTTTGCTAATCCCCCACCCCATTCCTTCCCCTTTATTTCTGAGAATGAGAAACATATTCACAGAGGAACAAGGGATGGGTAGGATCAAGCCTTGCCTCTTTCCTGAAGATCAGGCCCTCAGCACCCTCACCACATACCAAGGTTGGGTGCACTTGCTGTCCTCTTTCCACTTTTGATTTTAAAAAAGCCCCGGCCAAATGAGGACCTGGCTTTGCGAGTGCCAAAGGGGTTGTCATCCACAGAGGCTTCATGTCCTGGGACCTTGGGAGGCAGGGTCCCAAATGTGCGGCTGTCACTCGGAGCTTTATCCTGAGGGGTGACAAGGAGGTAAATGAGTGTTAGGGTGCACTGTCCTTAGGAGAGGCTGGGCTCAAACCACTGGACCAATCACTGAAGGGATACACTGAGCCCAACACCAATTAAAAAGCCTAAGAAATAGCACCACAACAACCGCACCCACCTCCATCCTCACTCAGTACATTTGTTACTTTAAATGTCTAACACAGCTTTAAAGTCTAGTACATTTTTTATCTGCCTCATTTTTTAAGACATGCTGTAAAGACACTCCATACCCAGGATTGCAGATTTCTTTTTTTTCTAGCAAATCTGCAAAGCAGGCAGTGAACAAGACCAACGAGGAGATCCTCCCGGTTACTTTACACATTCTTCTCAGAGAGTAAGAAGATGGAGGTACAATCGGGAACTGTTGACTTTGAGTCACTCATTATGCGTATAAAATCATTTCATTATTTAAGAACACCTGCTTTCTGCTGTTCTTTTACAGAATTGGTGAGAAGGTCAAAGGGAAGACTGACTAACTCTCCATCGTCTGCTGCCCACAGGAACTGAAAGTCTATACACTCAACACAGTATCTACACCTTAACACAGACAAACCGAGAGAGAGTTGTCTTACTGACAGTGAAGACTAGAACTGGGCTTCTACCCCACTGTGGTCCTTATACAGTTCATGATCAGAACCCAGGGAAAGACCGAGAGAGGTTGTTGCTGACAACCTGTTTAGAACACCACGCTTGCTCCTATAGACAAGGGCTTTATGAAACAAACAGCAGGCAATCTAAGGGGTTTTTTACAGGGCTTGGTGAAGGCAGCTGCAGTAAAGATGTTCAAATCACATGAGTCTAACATCAAAGCTTGGTTTTCTAATAACAGAGATGAACTTCTAAAAAAATATTAGTTTATTTCTTATGTGTATGTGTGCCTGTGGGCATGTGTGGGGGTACATGTGCCACAACACGTGTTTGTAGCGGTCAGTGGACAACTTGTGGGAGTTATTCTCCTCTTCTGCCATAGATACCCTGGGGATAGAGCCTGGGCCATCAGGTTTGATAGCAACTGCCCTCACTGCATGAGCCACCTCAATTGCCCCAAATTAACTTTTCTCTTTTCTTTACCCAGATGTTCATTTCATTTTGAGCTGTGGATTACATACCGCACATGAAGGTTGCCTAGGAAGGAGGCACTCCATGAGGAAGGGACAAGCAGGTAAGGGCTGGGCAGACAAGCCCTTCCCTGTCTACCTGATCTTTACATTGTGGTGGGGAGTATCTAGGGCCTAGCTCTGAGACCATAGCATAGTTGCCTGCACCTGTTCCATATGTGAACTTTGATGCCCATATGTAAAGAATAAAGTGCGTACGTCGGGTATGTATGTTCATGTGTGCGGGTGGAGGCTAGAGGTTGGGTGTTTTCTGTCTCTGTTTGCTGTAGTTTTGAGGCAGGGTCTCTGACTGAACCTGGAGTGCACCGACTGACTAGACCGGCTGGCCAGTCCCAGGATCCTCCTGTCCTCTCAGCACGGGGATGTCAGGCATGTGCTGCCAGGCCCAGTTTCCTACGTGGCTGCTGTGGGTTTGAACTCTGGTCCTCATGCTTTTAGAGTAAGCACTTTACCACAGAGACATCTCTCCAGCCCCTAAGAATAATTAAGCTTTATGGATCTTTCATTCTTAAGCAGTTCTCCTGCCCACATTTTTCCTTATAGTTTTACCACCTATGGATGTCGCTAAATAACACATATACAGTTTGACAGACGTTGGTCTTTCATGGTCACGTTTCTGTTCTCTGAAATGTTTCTGAAATCCATTTGGAAGATGTATAAGTCTACTTCTTTTCAAAGCTGCATACTATTCCTTTATGGCAGAGATCAACAAAGCTGGAATGTTTCTGACTTTTAAATCATAAAGTCTCCATAACAGTTGCTCAATGCTGCCGCTGTTGTATGAAAATTGCTTTAGGCAGTATATAAATGAATGGGCATAACTGTGTTGTATATAACTCTGTATAAATGGGTAGCTGGTCTTCAGACCACAGGCGGCTAGCCTGAGTCTTTGGGAGTAATAATCCATGTTATTTCTAGTTCCCTGTTTTCGTCACTGATGGTTTGGTGAAGAACGGGCATTTGAAAAATACAAAAATACAGGGAAAAAAATATATATATATGCGCCTGGGTAAGACAGACTAACCATTGTGCTGAGACTAGTCTATAGTTCCAAGCATAGTCCCAAGCAGAGATGTCAGGATTGTCCTTCCAGCTAAACTTCCAGCTTCCAAAAAGACTCTCACAGCCTCTGCTGTTACCGTGGTGCATCCAGGCACTGAGCAGCAGGTATGAAATGACTGGATGCACCCCACTTTGCTTCTCTAGACCAGCAGAGCCCTCTGGTGGGCAGCCATACATATACTAAATAGACAGGTGTGTGTGTGTGTGTGTGCCTCAAATTCACAGAGATCTGCTTGCCTCTGCCTCCCAAGTGCTGGGATTAAAAGTATGTACCTAGCTCAAAATCAACTTTAAAAAATTATGTATGTATTTTACATATATAAGTGTTTCATCTGCATGTATGTGTGTGCATAGCAGAAAAGAGTATTGATTCCCACATGACTACAGTTATAGGTTATACACTTCCACATGGGTACCGGGAATTGAACTTAGGACTTCTGAAGAAGCAGCCAGTGATCTTAACCACTGAGTCATTCCTCCAGCTCTTAAGATTAACTTTTTAAATTAAGTAATTCAGTGGCATTGAGCACTTCTCTGAATTGTAACAACCCATCAATTCCAAAGTACTGCCTCCACCCTAAAGTCACAGCCCTCCACTTAATCCTTCTTCTGCCCACCCGCACCCCTCACATACAGTCCTGCTGCACACGTCACTGAACACAACCATATGCACATGACCTTCCTAGCTGGCTTTCTGCACCAGCATAGTGTGCCAGGGGCTCTGACAGCCTTGGTCTCCTGCAGTAGGGACAGTCACTCAACTTGCATGTGATAAAATTTAAAAGATTTTTATACTTCAATTCAGATATAAAAATTACCTCTGAAAGCTTCTGGATAGACTCCTTTTCCTGTTCAAAAACAATAACATTTAAGGAAGGCTGCTATAAATTCTTTATATATTAAGTCGTCACACACACTTTGATAGATAAGAAAAAAAAAAGCCATTTCTATCACTTCTAAACCACAACATCTTCTTGTGTTATTTCCTATATTGTCTTATTAGTCCCAACTTTTTGTTCTCGTATTTTTAGTCTTTTGTATTTGTTCTTAGTCTCTGTCATTAATTGCACCATGGTAGCTAGAAATCTCTCATCAGAGAAACCATAGCCTTTCCTAAAAGGAATTTTTCCTGTGTATAAAATGGGACAAAATGAAGATGCATCCTTCAGTGTTTTCTTCTAATAACAGGGAAAAAGGGAATAAAAAGTGGAAGGAGGAACAGAAACAGAATCAGCCAGAGAACCCACCGAGCCATCCGATGCCTCTTTCTTCAGATTTCCAAGGCTGCTAGATTTCTGCAGACTTGAAGTTCTAAAAACAGAAATAATGATAATTAGAATTAATAGTAAGCTGACTCCGGTGCCTGTATCTAAGCAGATCATCTCAGAAGGAAACTAAAAATTGTCTGGGGGTTGAATCTTGGTAATAAAAGAAAATCTGGATCCAGGCAAACACTTAAGTGCTTAAGTAAATTGCAGCATTTAGTTCTTTAAAAGCAGGGTGGTTAACTGCCGTGCCAGTAACACAAACTGTCCCACACTTGTCACAGTAGCTGGAAAAACACTTAAGGCTGTGCTGGCAGTGTCAGTGTTTTCCATGGACGAGTGGCGCTTACACGTTTACACTAGGTGCTCCGTAGACACCCGTGCACTGCTCAGCTCTAACCCTTCTATTTAAGAATGAAAATTTTCTCTTCTTTTAAAGAGGAATAACTGTTTTGAGTCTGGCAAAGCAATTCAGCCAATAGTTCTGATCAAAGCATAATAAGCCAGGTTTTGTGGGCATGCCTGAAATTTCAGTACATAAGAGGCAGAAGGGCTGAGGAATGTTTGAGATCAGCCTGAGCTATCAGGACAAAGCCTGTCTCCAAAAGTGAAAAAGAAAGGAGGAAAGGACAAAAATAAAGAGAGAAGAGGAGGAGGGAGAATGAGGAGGGAGAGGGACAAACAAGAGAGGAAGGGGGGAGGGGGGAGAAGAGGAGAGGGAAGGGGAGGGAGTGAAAAAGGCACTGGAGGAATCCATGTTATTGCCCAAGGTAACTCACTTGCTACCCTAGGAAGACAGGAGGAGCCTGTAAGTCACAGAAACTTTCTTTCTCATAATTAGTGTTCAGTTATACACAGCTGGAGATGGCCTGACTCAAAAACTAAATGCACAAACACGGGGCCAGTTTCACAACCTGAGACACTGGGGTGTACCTCAGTGCCAGTGTGCTCGCATGTGAGTTACCAGAGGCCTGATCCCCAGCAATGCAGGATAAAAAAGGAAGGCACAGCAGAGAAAGAGACTATAGAAGGAATCCACTCCAAAAGAGCCAGAGCAACAAAACCTTTAAAGGCATTTCTCCCCCTTACGTAAGTTGTCAATCATACTGACTGCCAAAACCATAAAAGATAACAGAGAAACAGAAACAACTCATGCGAACTCTGTCTGAAAATAGACTTTCTTGGTTGTTTGGGGCTTTCCTAATCTAATCCAGACTCTAACTTGGGTAAACATTCACATTAGGCCAGTTTATTAAACTGTAAGTGCGGAGAGCAGCTCTGCCAGCTTCGAGCTCTCTGGGATTCTTTCCTGTTGGAATAAAACATAACAAATCAGCACAAAATGAATTAAAAGTGCTGAGCTCCCAATGAGAACTGGTGACGGAGGCTAAAGATTTACAACCATCAGGCTTGAGACAGCAGGGTGGCGAGCTTCTGTGACATCAGCCTCTAACTCCGCCTGTCATGACCTACGCACTTGAGTTCTCATGACCCAGTTGGTCACTGTGTAATGGTTACACGAACACAAAAGATCCTCGGTTTTTGAAGCCTCAATCACACTTCATACTCAAAGATATACAACTTACGAAACACCATCACTCAGGGAGACTTCAGCGGCAGCGCCCAGGATTGCTCTTCCATCACTAAAAAATATTTTTAAAAAAGCATTTGTTAACGTCATGAATTGAAAACTGCACAGACACATCTGGCTTTGCAATGGTGAAGTCCCAAAGAACCCATAGGAAGCTCAAATCACTGTTAAATCAAAGAGACTTTTGCTTAATCGACCAAAACAGTTAGTCTGCTCTTCCTTGTTCATATTTACAGTACCGCACTAGCCTACAGCTGGGCAAAAAAAATCTCTCCCACAGAGTCTACGTTAGAGGGTGTGCTGGCCACCTCATACCTGTCAAAACAGTGCAGAAGTGAAACCACGGCAACATTGTAAAGTTAAAAACAGACAAAAAAAAAATCACAAGGCAAGCTGTCCTAGCTGGGGCCTGTCTGTACATGTTCTAAGTGAACGGAAATGTTAAAAAAATATATATTGCAAAGAAGAATCTAAGTTTAAATATTTTCTTAAGTCTATTTCAAGCTTAGGCAATTCACTTGAGAATTTTCTGGCAAAGTATCGATTTGCCTATGGAGAGACGGCCGTGTTTCTGTTTGTTGACTTCACACTCTTCAGACTGCTTCGGCGACTATTCTGCTTTCACCCGCTGACGGGCATCTATGGCCTAGAAAGTAATACCCAAGCCCTTAAAGGCTTCTCTGACCTCATCCCTCACTTCCAGGCTCCACTGTCACCCCGTTGTTTCATCATCACAAAGCAGACGGTGAAACCTGTGTCTGCAAGTAAGTGTGACGTGCCCTAGTCTGTGGTTGCTCTATGTCTCTGAATGTCTAGACCACAATGTTAGTCCATAAATGGCATACCCCTCTTCAAATGAAGTCTCGGGCTTGGTAGGCAACTTGGGTTTTTCACAAGTTTCTACATCCACAGATGGCGGCAAAAGTGAAGGGATTGAAGCTTGCAAGACGCTGGTGTGAAACTGTAAAGAGTTGTAAGTGAAAAGAAAATCAATCAAAACATACGCCGCAGAGCGACAAAGCATCACAGAATTGGTCTACAAAATACATCAGTGCTTGGAACTCTATTTACAAACATCTAGAAAAGGTTTTGATGAGAGCAAACACTGTGGAGAAAGGGGATTAAATTTGGTTCTAAGATAGGAAATATCCTGAATAACAAAGTAAAATACCTAAACTAAAAAAAGTACCATGTTCCGACCACGGGGCAAGCCCACGGAGTGCCAGCGTCAAGGTACTGACTCCTCAGTGTCGACATATATTGTAAACAAAGCACCATTTCCATTTTTACTTCTACTACACGTCTAACGCATAACATGCACCATGTTGGTCAATTGTTCTTTTCATGCGTGAACAAGTTGACTCCATTCAACTGTCCTAACTGGTGAACAATGCATTAAAGTCAGTGAGAACAGACTCTATGGAGACAATGAACTATGGAGATCATTTTCTCAAATACCTCTGGGGTCTAGGGCTGCAGTCTGAAGGATTTTTGGGGGGGAGGGGGTTGGTTTTTTTTTTTTTTTTTTTTTCGAGACAGGGTTTCTCTGTGTAGCCTTGACTGTCCTGGAACTCACTTTGTAGACCAGGCTGGTCTCAAACTCAGAAATCCGCCTGCCTCTGCCTCCCGAGTGCTGGGATTAAAGGCGTGCGCCGCCACCACCCGGCCTGAAGGATTTTTAACACTGGGGTTTTCTGGTAATGTATGAGAACTAGAGAACAGAGTAGGGTCGGCACCAAGAACTCACAAAGGAAACACTTGTGTGAACTCCAAGTCAGGTAACCCGTGGGCTCCTCGTTTAATTATTTGTAGTGCTGACCTACCACATAGTCCAGTGCTGAGCTACGTTCCAAGCCACAGTTCTCTCTGTCCCCTCTCTCTCATTTTTATTAATAATTTTTAAATTAAAATTTATATTTCCCCTTCACTTTCCTGCCCTCCATGTATCTCCCTTTGCTAACTGCTCTCTTTCTCTCTCCTTCCCTCCTTCCCTCTCCCCCTCCCTCCCTCCCACATTCATGTCCTCTTTTTTAACTCTCTTTCTGATCAGTCTCCTATGTAGTCCAGGCTGGCCATGAGCTCAGCCTCCTATGAGATTACAGGTGTGCCCAGCTCTCTTGCACTGGCCTGGTGCGGTGTTAAAGAGATTATCCTATTTTTAAAGTGGGGCTCTTTCTATATACCCCGGTTTGGTTTTGATTGAAATCTTTGCAATTGATGCTGGGTAATCTCTTTAGCACTCACCCGTATTTCTTGAAGTTCAACTGTTTCCCTAGACTCCTAATTGTGGGAAAAATACAGTAACACATAGACCTGTTCTCTTGAGTTCTGTGTCAAACTTTAATGTTTCAGTTTAATTTTTCTTCCTGGTTTTCTTCAAAACTATGGTTGCATTCTATCAATTTTTGTTTTTATTTTTCATGCTATTTTTATTCAGTTTGGAACAATCATTTATGACAAACTAAACATCATTAAGCTGGAATTCACAAGGTGTGCAGACATAGCTCAACAGTTAAGAGCACTGGTTGCTCTTCCTTGGGATGGTGTTCCAATTCCCAGCATGGTGGGCACGGTGTCTGTTAACTCCAGTTCCAGGGGATCTGGTGCCCTCTTCTGACCTCTTTGGGAAATGCATGCAGCAGTGTACAGACATTCAGGAAAAAAAGACTCATACACACAAAATAAATAAAAACAAACTTTTAAACTGAGATTCATGTAGCAAAGACTGCAGAACAATTCAGTATATTCTACATATACAAGCGATTCCTCTCTAAATTCGCACACTAATTGGCTGTCAAAGGTTATTTTTTGGAAGGCTGAGTTAGGAGGATCACTATGCTGGCCTGAACAACAAAGTGAGCCTCTGACTCAAAATAAAACAAAGTTTGGTTTTTCCCACCTTTCAATATAAATTCAATATAACACAAACATATTTAACAAGCAGGAAACTTCCCCTGCATCTTATTTCATAATTGATATCTTGATTGATGAACTATTTTAGTACTTTCTAACATTTAAGTGTGAAATGTTGTTTTCTCTTTGAATTAATTTTCTTTCAACTCAGTTTTTACTTGCTCAGGACTAGAGATGTAGCTCAGCGTAGTGTGCTCATGCAAAGGCAGAAAGATAAAAAGTACTAGAAAAGGAGACTCATCACCAAACATTACTGTTTCGTTGTGGGATTATCAACCACAGCTACGAGAGAAAGAAAACCAGAGAGGGAAGCTGTCGAGAGGAAGCAACTGCTGCACACAGTGGGCCTGTTGTTGAGTTGAGCAGGACATTCCTACTTCCTCGTCACTCCAGACAGCAATTAAACTAAGTTACGGTGTGACTCCAGAGCAAGACCAATCTGCACTGGGGGAATCCTGGGCTCCTGAGGCTGTGGACGACTGAACACTGCGGCCTTGATCAGACCACACATAAGCAGCAGTCCAGCAGCCATGCAGGGAGCCTAGCCCTGGGACGCTGCAAGGAAGGTGTGGACAAGCTCTCAACGCGGAGGAATGGAGGTTCTGACTGTTAAAGGCAATGCACCAAAATCAGGCTCGAATGGATAGACACAACAGGAAATTAAAGGGTGCTCTGGACCTCAACGGCACTTTACAGAGCTGAGACAACATTCATCTGAAAATACTCAGAGGGGAAAAGAAAGCAGACTTGGAGTGAAGAGTGGTGAGCCTAAAAGTGGTCTCTAAGACAGAAGCGACATCATCTGCCTAGTGGGCTGGACTGTTATGGACTAGGGATGGCCACACGCCTCCGTTCTTCCCTTTTTAAAAGCAGGAGTGTTAACAGAAGCCACCCTGTTCCTGACTCACCACACGTGCTGGGTATGTGGGTGCAGATAACTGCTTTGCTCCCAGCTCTGTATGTTGTTTGGAATGATACTCTAAGAACTACTGAGGGGCCTCCCTATGCATCAACCTGAATGGACGAAAGCTCCTGGGATGGACATCTGCAGAACTTTGGAGAAGGAAAGGCTGAGTTTTATATGTGAGAAGCATGCAAACTGATTCACCTAGGAGGTGAAACGGTGACTATTTTCCAAAATGGTGGCACCATGTCTTCTTTTGACTGTGACATCACTGAGACACTAGAGACAGTCTGCTCACTGTGAGTCTAGGATGCATGCCAATGATGCCACGTGTCAGGGGATGCAAACCTGGTCTTCTCAGGGTGCTCTCACCACTGGGCTGTGAGGCAACCAAGCAGTCCTGGGGGGGGGGGTCCAGCCTGGGTATAGTGGAACAGGGTTCAGGCATCAGGTTGCCTCAACAACCAGGTACTGCAGTGAGAAGCTGCTTGCTGCTCCTGAGCTGAGGTGTTCCTACTGAATGCTGCCCACCCTGCAGGCTCCTCAGGAAGATGACAATCCAGCCAGTTTGGTGCTGGATAGTAGATAATGAACAGGTACTCCTGAAGCCTTCATGAACGGAAGTGAATAGACTCCAATGCCCTCCGATTGCTTTTTCCAAGCCTAAAAACTTTGAGTCATCAGAAACATCAAAACTAGATTTAATCTTACTTACCCTCACCTGACTTGTTTGTACTCTGTCTTTGAAAAATAAACTACAATCTCATATTTTGGGGTACCCACTTCAAAGATGCTCACTTATTTTTTTTAAACTGGGGTCCTTCTAGGCTACTCTCAAGTTTCTAACCAAGGAATGTTCTGCCTCTTCAGCAGCTGAAATTATAGGCACAAGTCAACCTACCTGTCTTGTTCTTACTGAGTTTTATAAGCAATTTTAACTTTGTCCAAGGCATTTATTAAGAAGAGGGAAGCACACATTTAAAAACGAAAAGAGACCAACAGTACACAAAAGCTACCAGAATAGACCAGTGGGTAATACTGCTGGGAAAGAACCCACATCACACAGCACTGGCGACGTATACAACAGTATAGACACTGCCCCGTCAACATAAAGTGTCAGAATCCCACACGTACCTCTTCTGGAGCACTCGTGTGGAGTGGGTCCCTGCTGGGAGACCCCATTCCTGGCGTAGAAGAGGTGCTTCTCTCCAGATCACTAAAGCCCTGTGCATCCAACAGGGTGGAGATGGAGCTGGAGTGGAACAGACCCTCACACTCACTATCCTGGCCTGGAAAAGAGGAAGCAGGTGACCATGCAGTCCACTTTTGGAAAAAGAATGGGAATGGCGCATTTCTCTTTTTCTTGAACATGCACTGTACCACTGAGCTATAAACAAGCACACGCGTCGTTTCCTCCTGTCATCATATGTAACTTAGCACACAGAACCCAGGATATAGCATCTTAAACTGCAAGCAACTAAGCTCCGGGACTCAAGAGCCCGCTGTAATTCTGTTTTAATTCTTTTTAGGCTTCATAACTATTAGTTTAGCCCTGTTTGGTGATGTATAACTTTAATCCTAGCACTCAGAAGCTGAGAGCAGAAGAATCAGGAGTTCAAGGTCATCCTCACCTACATAACAAGTTCAAAGCCAGCCCAGGCTACGTGAGACCCTATCCCACATAAGCTGTCTGTCTGTCTGTCTGTCTGTCTGTCTGTCACCTATCTTACCTATCATCTAGCTACCTACTTACCTATATATACTACCTATCTACCTATCATCTACCTACCTACCTACTTACCTATCTACTCTATGTATCTACCCACCTATGTACCTGTCCATCCCAGTGTGACTATCTAACTCTGGGTAACAACAGAGTCGCCGTTTAGACATGGTACTTCTTATCACTGCTGTGCTTCGGGAAATACACAAAATGAAAAACATGATAAAAAAATGACAGCTGATCTTTCAAAAACAATCCTTTGATGCTGTTTTAAAGTAGGAAAGGCTTGACAGAAAAAAGAAACCAAATATCCAAAAGTACTAAGCTTGAAAAAGTTTTATCATCAGTCAAGATGTAAAGGGTTAACTGTAGAACACAATGCTAGACAGTCATTTTCATAGAAATGGAAAGGATGCTTTTAAAAACTCTTATCTCTAAATAATGCCAACTGGCAAACCATAAACCTATCTAAAGAGCTTAACAAGGCTGTTTTGTTTCTTTGCCCCCCACAACTGTCTTCCTACAGCATAGCCCAGGCTAGCATCAAAAATTGACTCAGCTTCTAACGTGCTTAGACTACGAGCATGCCCAACTTCACCATAATTTTTTTAAAGATGTATTTTATTTTTTGGAAGTATGTGTGTATGTATGCCACGTGTGTGCATGTGTCCACAGAGGCCAGAGAAGGAGATGGATCCATTGGAACTGTACAGGTGGTTGTGGGCTGCCAGACTGAGTGCTGAGAGCCAAACTCCAGTCCTCTGTAAAAGCAGCAAATGCTCTTAACCACTGAGCCATCTCTCCCGCACCTAACCATAACTCTTAAATAGAGGTTTTACTAGAATTTTATCCTAACTTGACAAGATTTTAAGTGTTGCTAAGAGTTTTGTGAATATTAAGTAAATAAGTCTAAGTCTTATGGAGAAATCACTTTTCATATAATTCTTCACTGTAGCAGGGCATGATGTTCATGACTTGTGAACCTATCACATTATATCTGATTTCAAACTACTACATGGGGGCTAGAGAGGTCCAACCAGTCAAGTGCTGCTGTGTAAGCATAGGGCCTGCAGGAAAGCTGGGCATGGGCTGGGAGGTGGCCCAGAGGTCAGGAGCATACACTGACTGTGAGGAAGACCTGAGAAGTGGCTCAGGGGCCAGGAGCATACACTGACTGTGAGGAAGACCTGAGAAGTGGCTCAGAGGCCAGGAGCATACACTGAACATGAGGAAGGCCTGGATTTGGTTTCTGGCCCCTAAACTAGGCAGCTTACAACTCCAGGGATCTGACACCCCCTTCTGGCCTCCTCAGGCACTTGCACAAGTGTGGCATACATATAACCACACAGATACACATAAATAAAACAAATCTTTAAAAGCCAGGCATGGTGATCTATAGCCTTAGGCAGGTTAATCTAGACAGTCAGTGAACTCCAGCATCAGTGAGAAGCCCTGTCTCCTCACAGGACCAGTGATGTGGCTCACAAGTTATCCTTGGTGTCCCTCATGGAACTAACTTGATTAGTCCTTATAAATAAAAAAAGAGTTATTTGTTTGTTTGTCTTGAAGCTCCTGGCCCAAAGCAGAGTTTTAATTTTGATTCATGAGTTCATCAGAATTAAAACACCTGAGAGTACAGCTCGGTAGCAGAGGATTTGACTAGGATGCACGAGGCAGATCCCAAGCAATAAAAAATTAGTTAATTTTAAAAATAAAATGTCAAATTCTTGAGTATTTCATAATTATCTCTTTGCCAGATAGTATTTATATCAACTTGACGATGGCGCTAGAATCATTTGGGAAGAGACAATACCAATTGAGAAAATGCCTTCACTAGATTAGGCTATGAGCAGGCTTGATTAGTGATTGATATGGGAGGGCCTAGATCATTGTGTGTGGTGCCAACCCTGGGCTGCTAGTCCTGAGGGTGTATAAGAAAGCAGGCTGAGCAAGCCATGAAGAGCAAGCCAGATAGCAGCACCCTCCACATCCTCCGCATCAGCTCCTGCCTCAAGGTTCCATGTCCTGTTGAGTGCCTGCCCTGACTTTCCTCTGTAATTCTAAGCTGAAATAAAGGCTTTCCTCCCCAAGCTGCTTTTAGTCATGGTGTTTCCTCAGTAAAGAAACCCTAACTAAAACAGCTCTTTAAAGGCATGGTTTTGGTGCTTATCATCTTTAGGGTGATGACTACCTGCACGCTCACAGTCAACAAGCTCTAACATCCTGTATGTTTCAAATGACTCTCAGACTAGGTTTGAGAATGGTCATCCGCAGGGAAGGCAGAAGAACTGCATGTGTTCCAAGAGGAACTCACACTCCTTGGCCACCATCACCTACCTGGTGCTTTAGCCCCGAGTGTCTACCTTTGTTGATTTATTTCCTTTGCTCCATGCCCCTCATCTAATTCAGCATATCACAGCCTGAATCTATCGGGTGAATCGAGGCCCACTGGACTCTGCAGCAGGAGTCTGGATTCTTGTTTATGAGCAGACACCCAGCCCAGCCCTTCTGAGATTCCTCTCATGTCATCAACACGCCACACCCTCCCCACCCCTCAGAACTCTCCAGACACTGCCCTTCCTTCTAAAACACCCCAAGTTCTTGACAAGGGCTGTAGCTCCTGCCCTATAGAATGCTGTGCTGGGAGCTGCTCTGGCTGAGGCATAGAACTACAACGTACCCACAGCTGAGTGCATCCTTACAGGGTAGTCGCCTGACACTACCATCAATGAACAAATGAGCCACGTGATCTGGAATAATGCACATGAACTCTGTAAGACACTGGGTCTAAATGTGTAAGTCCATGGCTGGTTAAAACAGACTGAAGTAGGAAGGCCTCCAGAGAGCCGTCTACATTATTATATTACCTTGGGCCAGAACTGCTGGGTCCTGCATTTTCCTGTACCTGCTCAGGCACTGCCGGAGGTCTTCTATTTTCCGCTCCTGTGAATTGAGTAAACTGTCACCACTATTGAGGTTTCAAGACAGTCAAGAGAAGCACCTGTGAACGGTGTATGCTATCTGAAAAGTATTTCTAAACTTCAGCAAAAGGGGTGATGCCTATATTTTTCCTGTGTGTTTCAGAGACAGAACCAGAACCTGTGGTGTTACATATTCTTTTACTCGTCTGCTTTAAAACCCAAATTGATATAACAGCATTTAACAAAAAAGAAAAATATCAGAGCCAGTGATAGCTCAGTGGTGAAAGAGCAGGCATCAAGCCTGGTGACTTGTGTTTGATGCCAGTCAATAAAATCCTAGAGTTCAGATCCCCGGCATCCTCCACACAGAAATCGGATGTGGCAACTGTAACCTAGAACTTGGGGCGAGTGGGTGGAGAAGTTATAATGAGGAAGAATAGCTATCTCTTGGCATTCTGCAGTTTTGTCCTCCTGGGAATTAGTCTTTTCTAGAACTTGTCCCTTTGTTCCATTCCCTAAGGGACACAGGAGAAAGCAGCACTGACGTTATAAGCCGAACCCAGTGGTTGTTAGGCAGCCAGGATCAGGTCAGGTGGGTCGTGAGAAAGACACCGCCCCATGCTTCTAGCAGGATGAAAGCCAAATAAGGGTGAGGAAAACTGACCACAGCGAAGAGCCCTAGTGACACAGGCATTAGGCCAACGCACTGAAGACAAAAGCAGGGACCAAGAATGATCCAGGGACCTGGCTTGTGTCTGTTCTCTGTTATTTCACCTTTCAGGAAAGGCAAGACACTTCCAGATGTAAAAGAAGTCAGGAATATAAAGAGAGTAACTACGATTTCACAGTAGTGCTGGTGCCTTCCTTCTCTCTGTGGCTGTGTGCACCTCTGTGAAGTTGGAGCTCCACCCTTCAGAGGTCGTGTTAGCCTAGAATTTCTAGACTGTACCATTTCTCTTCTCATCTGAAAATAAGGAAGCCCAATGGCCTAAACATGTCCTAAATTCAGAAGGGGAAAGGGCATGGGGATTTCATTGGAACCTGAGTGCTGGCCTCTCTACTGTGTGCACACAGCCACAGTCACAATGTCATCACTGAGCCTGTGCACACTCAGGAAGGAGAGACAAGGAAGGTCCCTTAATGTCCTGTCCAGCTATAGGTAAGTCAAGGTCTGTGTGGACCAGCCAGGATGCTGCAGAGCACAGGCAAAGCGCAATATCTGAGTCTCACTTGGTACCTTTTCTTCATTCGCTGCCATCAGAGACTCCACCGCCTTCTTCATTTTCTGTACTTCAATGTCTGAAAGCATACAACATTGTTAGGACACAGCGACATTGTTAGAGGCAGCTAACCTGTGTGGGAAGACACTTGCTCTTCTGCCTGACAAGTTCCAAGGTACACATGGCAATGATCTTCCTTTAGGAACAATAAAGGATGGCACTGACTACCCCGCCCACACAGCTGTGATAACAGGAAGATAACCGAGTGGGCAGGGAGGGAGATACCCTCTCTTAGAGAAGTCTTCCTTTAAACACTGAGGATGAAAGGTGGGCACAGCCGCAATGACAGCACTGAGTTTTCAAAAAAAATGAAGCCGTGGGCAGTGGGTGAGAGCAATGGACGGATGGTATTCACAATGACCAAGGCGGAGGGACAGTGCTGTCATAACCAAGCTGGAGAGGCCATGGTGAGAGACTGAGCGGTGTGGTGCCCACATGAGTGTCATGCTGAGAAGCCGGCTGCAGTGCCACAGAAGGAAGAGTACCTTGCTTCATCTATAAGCCTCACTTCTAACACCATTTTAAAACAAAAATCGAGACATAACAAGCCACAGCACGCACAACGTGACTTCCTTAAAATCTGATAGCCAAACACTTTAGTAAAAACGACCATTTAACCCCAAAGCGAACCTACGGTTAAAATATGGAAACAGGGAAATATTCACCTGAAGTTACCAGCTTCTTAAGGGGAAAACATTTTAGTAACTTTATAAAACTCACGGTTACATTTTCAAGTAGGAATTGCTGAGGTTTGTTGTTTGTTTGTTTCAAGCAAGTTTCTTTAACCTAATAATTCACTCTCTGTGGTCAATAAGGATTTATCTTTATGTGCACTCAATAGTCCAGGCTCCATAAATCTTCTAATGTAGACCTCAGCTAAACAATAAGTTTCAGTGCAGACCCAGCGAAGCTCACCCACAAGCTCTGGTGTGGTGACTTGAGTAATGAGCTGCCTTCTCTTCTGTGCCTATGCCACCTGCACACAGAGAGCACACTTTCTGAAGTTGCTCACTCCTCTGTGTCCTGCTGCACTCTGGGAAGTGAACAGGCTGCAGCAAATACCTATAGGATGATCTTTTCCTCCTTGCTTTATGGCCTGTCTGTCTAGCCTCTGTCTTGTATCCTGTGCAGAAATGAGGGGCTATGGATGAAGCAGCTGCACTTCTGTGGACAGAGATGCTTAGATCATGCAAAGAGTGAAGTGGCTCTGATGACAAATGAGAAGCTGATGGAGACACACCAAAGCCTTACTTTTCTCTTTGAGCTTCTTTTTAATATTTTCATCTGTACAGGAAAACCCATCAGATTGGGAGTTAGCATCTATTATAACAAAACACTATCCTACAAGTACTACTAGTTGGTTTCCTTTTACATAAATGCTGGGACTCTAATCTCACCAACAACCCAGAACGCGAAGCACTCCCACACGACTCTGAGGCTGGCACATGCAGGAAGCAGTGCTGGAGCCTCGGGAAGAACTGCTGTGTGGTTGGCCGAGGTGCTACATCCGAGCTTCACCCTTCTGAACCTTGCTGCCTCTTTGTGGACATTAGGCCTCAGGGTCAACCAACCGTGATGTGGACTGGCGAATGTCACTCTGGTAGGTCATTTCCCAAATGTCCTCCTGAGTACCAGGTATCAAACTAACATTTCAAGATTTTTTTTTAAATTGAGTCATGGTCTCCCTGTGTCACCCAGGCTGGTATCCAACCTATATTATTTCTGCTTTCCATTTCCACGTGCTATTCACTTATGCACTCAGGCCCAATACCACTGAAACAGTGTGTCCCCTGTTCAAGGAGACAGGTCCACTGCTGACACAAGTCAGTATCAGGGTCAGACTGCCATGAGGTGTCTAAACCTCGTACTCAAGACTGTGGACTCAGCTGGTCCCACGGTGACAATGAGCAGTTCATACTGGCTCTAGTCCCTGACTCTGTGTGGGCAGCACCCCAAAGACATATCTAGTCACATGCACTCACGCAGTCCATTCTGTTCTTAAACTCTGAAAGTGAGATAGCATTATGGACTCCCTGGTACAGCGTGTGTGCAGCAGATTCAACCCTAAAGCTGTGGCCTATTTCTGAACATCCTGTAATGTATTTTACTCATGTCTAAACCCGGGGAGGAAAACCCACTTCTGTAAGGCTGAGTTTTCTGATGGATAAGGAAATATGTGCAGAATGCAACTTGTTTCCATACATTACATGGCATGAGACAAAGCTCCACCAACTGGAATCTATCTGTCCAAATGAGTCAGAAACTGCTAGCTACATACATACATACACACACACACACACACACACACACACACATATTCTAGGACTGCCAGACATACATATTATATTTCAAGATTTTTTTTTTTTAAATTGAGTCATGGTCTCCCTGTGTCACTCAGGCTGGTATCAACCTATATTCCTTCTGCTTCCATTTCCATGTGCTAGAGCTGCAGAGGTCAGATCCAAATGTCATTGGAGTTGTTGTTCTATTGTCCAACAGCAGATCCTCTCTTGCAGTTTACAGGATCGTAACGAAACCATGGAGTACCACAGTCAGCCTTACCTCGATCGAGGACTTCGATCCCTTCTCCTTTCGCCTTACAAACCAGTCTCTCCTGAAGCCTCTTTACTTCACATTCCTTCTCCTCCAGTTGCTCTTTTAAAGATGCCAATTCGTCCTACAAATTATAAATTCATTTTAAAACAGTAGACTATGGCAGAAGAGGAATACGTATAAAGCGGTATTAGCCCTTTAAAATCAATACTCGGACTATAGGAATGAGACAAAAACCCACAAAAACTTACACGCAAACACAAATTAGACAGAGGCAATGATAAACACTATTAATAAAAATAATTTGTAATAATTGCAGTGTAAATGTTTCAAGTTTATGGGTAAATTTAAGAAGGTGAAGTATAACCAAGATAGGGTATTCTCTAAAGTTCTGCCTGCGCTAAATCAAAGTCTCACCAAGTTAGTTGAAGAAGATGACCAAATTAGATACTTGTCTTAAAAGCAAAATAAAAAGCAAATTCAAAGAGGCTTGATTGGTTCTCTTAGCATTTCAAGGTGACACTCATGGTTCTAGGATAGTCCCTGGGTGTCAGTAGCCACGGGGAGGCAATTCAGGAGTGACTGACCAAATTATGAAATAGATAATTCACTCTTATCACTGAATAAGGCAGGCTCCTATGGCAATGGAAAGTGAGGATTTGAGTTTTCCTTTTGAAATGACGAAATCTGCAAGAGCTTCTGAGGCCCTGATGTATTTGTTAACATTTTAAAACTCAGCTTCGCTTTAGGAAATACTAGCTTAGCAAATTCATATTTTTCAGGCTGTATCTGTCACAGAAATTAGTTATGCAATGCAAGTTATTCAGTGTGGCATTTATTCTGAGTCTTCATTCAGCTATCTATACGTGCAGTGTTATGAAAAACCCACCCAGGAGGCCAGTACTCCTGACTCATAGTAAAGATGGACAGGATGGAGCCAAGTCCAGAAACTTTCAGTATCCCTGCAAGAGGTGCTGCCCCCTCTCCCTGCAGGCCCTCTGAGCAGTGGCTTCTCTTCTCTGTCATGATAAGGAACGCACACACACTGGCCTTCCAGGGACGCCTAACAGGAGAGCAGGCTCCAGTTCATACGAGACGGAATTCTTCCCCAGGTGAACTTTTAACAACTATCTTATGATACTTAGGGATCAGATAGTCTAAGAAATAAGTTTATAAGCTAACACTTTTATGCTGTACCTGTTTACTATTTACATTAGCACTCTTGTTGTCCCTTTAATCTGGGTGTATGCACTTTTAACAGACAGGTGACACACATACACGCAATGGATGCACATGCTACTGAAAACACTATCACAGCAGAACGACACATGCCAGAAGGCGGGCAGCCCGCTCCCGCCAACATCTACTACACCTTCAGTGTCTCCCATTTTTGCTCCATCCGCTGCTTTTCATACTGCATCTGACCCACCTTGATTTTCATGCTAGAGAGTTTGGCCATTAGAGACTGGTAGAGAGACAGAGGAATGAGAGAACACGAGGCAGAAAAGATAAGCTGAATAACTAAGAAAACAGCATCAGTTCATAAAGAAGGTCAGCTAACCCAGAAACCACAGGCTGTGTCCGGGCAGATTAGTGAAGCCTTGGATTTACTGAGAACTCTAGCGTGTCGACTAAGCACCTCCAGCTTGGGAGAAACACGGTTTAGTTGTGAGGTATGTGTACCAGTTGGAAAACACTTTCTTTTAAATAATATTGCTCATAGAACAATAGACCATGGTTTTTTTTTTTTAATCATTTTTCCCCAGAGAAACTTACTTTAGTTGACTTGAGCTTCTTTTCATACTGAAGTCTTTCACTGTCCATTTCATTGACTTTTAGCCTCAAATCATTGATCTCTTGAATTAGCCCCTGCAATAATAATAATAATAATTAGAAAAGGGTATGGCACAGTAATAAAAATAATAATTAGAAAAGGGTATGGCACAGTCACCAAAAGAGTAGCCAGAAAGCCCTAAGCCAGCACAGCTCCTTGGATAAGAGTTTGAGAACCAGTCCTAATAAACAGAGATCCAGTGAAATTTACCCCTAACTGCCAAAGCATGTCACATACTCCAGTCGAGTCAGCTTGACAGGCTGTGAAGCCTAAAAGCCACTTACACGAGGCAGAGAGTTTCAAGGAAGCTCTCCTCCTAGAGTTTTGGCGTTCTCATACTCATACTCTATTTTCGCCTTAGTCTGATGTATAGATCTACGAGCTCTCTTTTAATATTTTATTATGATTGCCCTTTAAGATTAAATTTTGTTATAGTTAGTTTCTCTAGTGTTTCAAGATCCCAGAAGCCGCTGAGCTTAGAATCTTGTGAGAAGGCAGTAAGGAAGTTAACCTATTCAGTAACTAATTAAGCATTACAATAGATGGAGCCAGTGGCTCAACTGGTCTGCAGAAAGAGCTAGGAAATCTCACTGAGATAGAAATTTTCAGTACAGGCTATATTGTATATCAAAAGCAAGTTGGTATATTCTCTTGACAAATGGAGATTCTCTAGATACTTAAAAGTTACACTAATAAGAATTTAACAAGGCCTAGAAAATTAGGGGGGTTGTGATATTGCATTATTCTTGAGGCCTGCCAAGAGCAGAACTCCCTGGTGCTAGCCTTTACAAGGTTCAAAGGTATAACACTAGAGTGTGAAATCCTTGCCTGTTACTAAGCTGATCCTAGGCAGGGCTGCTTTATCTTTACTGTAAACATTTACCTGGTTCCTGTAATTCCTCTTGAAGTCATTCCTTTGTTTTGTACCTGGTAACTTCAATGTACCTTGCCTGCTGTGGCTTTCCTTGTATTCTCTGTACTATAAAAAGTTTAATGCTCGACCTGACAAATACATTCAGATTCTACACAACCTCTCCTGTGTGCATCTGTCTGTCATCTCATCCAACGCTTTGTCCACCTGCGACTAGAGACCTGTTCCACGCAGACATAGGGACCCAGAGGGTCTGAGGCAAAAGCACACTTCCACTAAAATACTAACTTAACTTTCTAGTGCCTCGGCCCTAAGTGCTTATGAAAACAAAAACGTAGCTATGACTCTGACTAGAGAAATACTCTTGTGAGAATTGTGGGCCAGGACCCCAGTGTGGGGCTGGAAGGTTTGTGGAGCCCTGAAGCAGCATTGTCTGCAGGGAGATTCTTTACCACTAGGAGCAGGGCCTCGAAAGGGATTTGGGGACCCCAGCCCCTCCCCGTCTTTTCTGCTTCCTGCCTGCACATCATGATAATGTGCTGCTTCAACGCCGTCTCAAAGCAATGAGGCCCACTATTCATGGACTATGCTCTCCAAAACCGTTGGCTAAAATAAAACTGTCTCTTTATAAGCTGTCTTGGGTATTTGTTATAGTGATGAGTCCTTGTTTTCTTCCTGTTGCTGTGATCAAACAATCTGACACAATCTGACCAAAAGAGCAGACTCTGTGTGTGTGTGTGTGTGTGTGTGTGTGTGTGTGTGTGTGTGTGTTGAGGGGAGGTGGGGAGGAATTATACTTCCAGGTCACTGTCCATCACTGAGGGAAGCCAGGGCAGGAAACCAAATCTGAGACCTGGGAGCAGGAACCAGGAACCAGATGAGTGCTGGCTCCTTCACTGGCTCACTGACCCGGCTCATGCCCACCTAGCTTTTCTATATCGTGCAGGAGATGGAGGCCCCACTGTAAGCTAGACCTGCCTACAGCAGTTAAGAAAGTCAAGGCAATTCCTCACACCAGGTCCACAGACCAACCTGACAAAGACGAATTACTCAACTGGGACTGTTGACAGGTGGTTCTAGGCTGTGACAAATTGATGTTGCATGCTCACTGTGACATCACAGAAACACCAACAAAGCCACTTAGCATCTGTTTCTATATTAAAACTAACTATGGAACCCCACCTTTTCACATAAACTAGAGTATTTTCTCTTCCATTAACCTTAAAATTCTTTTCTGTAATGCATTATAGTTATTTAAAGATTTCTATAATTTTTGCCTAGTCTATAAAAATATAAACTTAAGTTTCTTTAAGCCAACAATCTCAACATGAAGGTAGATGAGGGTCTTATACATATATATAAAATATATTTATATATCTAATACAATAACATAATTTTATACATGTAAAATTTTAAAAGCCTAAATGATTTTATAGCAGAATATAATTGTATACCATTTCTACTGCCACTTTAAAAATGTACTTGTGAAAGTTGTTTAAATAATTTGAATTCACGTTTAAAAGGAATCTGTTTCTCTTGCTAGCTTATCTTGCCTGCATAGAAGGCAGGAGTGGCCTTCCTTACTTTGATCTTTCAGGCTTTGCTATTGTTAACAGGCAGCTTTGAACCCCCGGCAGGGACTGCTATAAACATTACCCCTTCCTTTAGTGCTGACTTCAAAGATGAAGGAAGAATTATAGAAAACCAAATTACATAGTGAGGCCATTTTCCTATTTTTTTTTTTAAGACAAACTATCCAATTGTTTTTGGTGGCAATGGATTAAGTATGAATCTGAAGTTCCAACCTGGGAGAAGCTTGATATGCCCAAGACAAGTCGGGCTGGAAAATATGGAACTACCTCTTTAATGCAAAAAGAGAAAAGGAAAGAAAATCTTTTAAAAAACCAACGTAATCTAAACTACTACACTTATCAGCTCAGGCGCTACTCGGAGCTCTCCATTTTAGCCATCTGTGCCTACACCAGAAGGGGGCGCAAATCTTCAAGGTTTAAAGATTTTTAACTAGGTTTTGGAAACACCTATAAATGTTCCCTACTTACTTCAACATTTTCTTGGAAACCAACATCCAAACTCTCAAAATTATGGCAGTGTTAAGCGATTCAGGATTGCAGAATAGCTAGCTAAAAGTTTTATTTTTAAGGGAACATTAAGCCAGAACATGTACATATTCTATTCTGTTTCAACATCTGAATGCTATTTTGATTATTTTAAATATAAATGTAAAATTACCAAATATACTGTAATATACCCTGTGAATATGTGTACACCCTTATATCAGCAATGTAAACTATTTCATAGGAAATGATCAAGGATTGCGTTTTCTAGAGGTGTGTTCTAGAGGAACACAGGAGAAGACAGAAGTAGGGAGAAACAAGGCATGACAAACACCTGCTGCAAAACCCGACTGCTCAGCCTCATAACCAGATTAAACTAAGCACAGTGCACCAGGTAAGTAAGACTCCGCCTCCTACAGTGTGGACAGCCTCCTCAACTCCCTTCCTATCTGCCATCCAGCCTCCTAGTTCCCATCCCTACATCTTCCTCCCACCACCACTGAAACAATCCTCCTGCAGCCCCAGCCACTACGAAGGTTCAGCAGCAACTGTTCTATTGGGGATGAGAGGGTAAGGAAAAGGGAAAAGTCTCAACAGACTCTTACAGGAAAATAAAGCCAGAGGGTGGTGGCAAAAGCCTTTATTTATCCCAGCACTCGGGAGGCAGAGGCAGGTGAATTTCTGAGTTCGAAGCCAGCCTGGTTTACAAAGTGAGTTCCAGGACAGCCAGGGCTACACAGAGAAACCCTGTCTCAAACATCAAAGGGGGTTAAAAAGCCTTAATCGGTCTGATGAAGAGACTGAGCAGTGCTCTTGCTCTAAGGAGCACAGTGAGGGCTGAGGAGGGAGGGAAGAGAGCGGGGAGGGGAGAGATGGAACGAGCATGCGAGCATGCGCTACTTACCTCTGTGTCTCTGAACCGATCTTCATAATCCAGCCTGTCCTTCTCTACGGCCGTCAGTTTTAACTTCAAGTTAGAGATCTCAGCCATCAGCTCCAGCTTCTGTGTTTCTAAGGAAGTCCTACTCAGAAGCTCCTGTTAGAATTCCAGATATTCACAAGCTGTTATATTACACGTTTCTGTCGTGACGGCAAAGCAGCAATGGTTAAGTGTAGCCTGTGGGTGAAGTACTGCCACACACCACACGGCTGAGGATCGTTTAATCTAGTGACCTCTTCTGAACAGAACTACACGTGTCATCAGGGTGTCGGGGAGACGCATCTGGCAGACTCCTGAGCCCAATGACAGCACTGATGATGCTGTGCATGGTGCCTACTATATCAGGAAATGGGAGACATGCTCATGAGTTCAGTCCCTGCAACAGTCTCCTGAGGAAGAAGAGCTCTATCAGCCTCATTTATCAGGGTTTCTAGAAACATGGAAGCCTAGATCACGAGGGCAGGGAGGTCCCGAGCCTGTCAAGTCTCACAGGCAGGCAATAGCACAGACTGATGTTCAACAGCAGCAACTCTGCATCCAAATACAGTCTCCACGGCATCACAGGCTTTTCATCCACAAGCCCCGTGTACGCACTGGGACACATGTATATGTGAGGTTTTGCCTTAACAAGCCACATATGGTGATTTTCATCTCACGGTTGAAAGTTAGAAATAATATGAGCGCAAAAGATCAACTTATAATTCCTGTAATATTGTGTTCTCTCATAGCTGCACAATGTTGTGTGTCTCTGTGGTTTTAGACTCTGCTACTCTAGACTTTAAACAAAGCAGTCTAGGGATTCTGGAATTGACTGCTGCTGAGACAAGACAGGAATGTTGCACCTCAGATAACACAATTCAGCATCCCCTCCCCCACCAGCTTTGGCCCATACCTGCTGCAGCATTTCTTCAGTGGCATTCAGCTTCTCTCTGTGCTCTTCAAGACAGAACTCCAAATCCCGAATCTTCTCTCCCTGAGCCTCCACCTGGTCTGTCAACACACTTACCTATTAATTTAAAGCAAGAAGCTATAGTGAGTTTGAAAGGCTCTGGGCCCCAAAGCATGGTTCATTCTCTAACTGGAATGAGGACTAAGATCCATCACTCACGGTGGTTTAAAACATCACAAACTTAACAAGAGGACAGTGGTCCTACCCTTTGCTATTTATATTTTGCTTTGTGTGGATCAAGGCCAAGGCTTGTGCATGCTAGGATAGGCAGGCTCTCTACCACCAGGAGGCCTCTGCAGCCCTATGCTGCCTTACAATCCAAGGAGAAACAATTTAGGAGAAACATGGTGCTGATGAGATATTTGCAGTTTCTTTACACATTAAAACCATTTCAGTTGTCACTAGGAAAATCTGATGTTGAAGGCGATGGTAAGAGACTACTAGTAGGGAGCCACAGAGGAAGTGAGGAAATAGGCACAAAGGACCACTCAGATTTCACACATCAATAATAAAAGGAGCAAAGGTGAATAAAGACCTCAAATTCTACAAGCTCTTGCAAGATGAACACCGTCACAAGTGCGTTCAAAGCAAGGGCAAGGGAAGAGTGCTGTGGTACACTTAGCATGAGTTCAGGTCCCAGCACCAAAGAGAAAAAGGAAAAAGCCAGGGTACTGCACCACATGCCCAGGAAACAAACAGTGAAGCCCATCCCTCGTCCCCAGGGTTCCATGCAGATCTACAAGTCTCTCCCCTGGAATACCAGCTGAATAAATACTCTTTGATCCACGTAGTTCGAAACACAAAAATAAAGGCATTTTCTCTGTACTTAGAAACACCATGAGGAAGCAAGCAAAAGCAAGTACCCCATAGTACTTCCCAACAGCAGGCTCCACTTGGCTACTTTGTACGGTTTGTGTGTCATTTTAAAAGATGGAAAGTTAATATATATTCAGACAAGAGATTTTTATACTACGGGTATTCACAGATCTGGATTTCCAGTTGAAATGTATATAAAAATCAGATCTGACAGCAGGGGACATACAAAATCATCTCAAGTGGCAAAATCATCTCAAGTCTGACCTGCTCCTGAGAACTGGGTGACAAAGCTGGCCACAGCCAGCCCTGCACACTCCAGGTACAGAGAGCTGACCTAGCACCCCCTTCTTGTTTGTAAGATAGGATCTGAGGCTATAGCCCAGGCTGGTCTCAGATTCATGGCAAATCTCCTGCCCCAGTCTTCTAAGTCCTGGGATTACAGTCACTGACACCACAGCTGCCTTCTTCTGCACTGGCTGTTTCCTTCAGGGGCTGGCTGGACTGCTGTACAAATTAAGTGTTTCATTTTCAGTAGTCTGTGAAAGTACAGTCTTCCCTTGGCATCTGTCCGTGGCTGGTTCAAGAATCCCTGCAGATATCAGTGTGCATGCTCAAGTCCCTTCATGGAACAGCAGTATGTTCACAGACAGCTCACACATCTTCCTTATACTCTCAGTCACAGGTTCCCCAGTACAATGTAAATGCACATAAGCAGTTGTTATATTGCTTAGATGGCATGTTTACTACAGGTGCTTAATACAGGTGTTGCACATATATGTGATTCAAAGTTGCAAGGACACATGTCCTAGGAAAGGAATGGCCTCAAGTACCACTTGCCTGAAGAACGAGGGATTCCTTGTCGTTTTCTAGACGTGCCAACCTTTCTTGATACACATCTCCGTTCCCAGGTAGGTGTCCATTTGTCTGAATGAGAAAGTAATATAAGTAAGGTCAACTCTCCCTTAGGATTGATATTTTATCAATCAGTAAAACTGACATATTTTAGACTCAAGGGGCCTGGATTAAATTTAGCACAACAGGCATGGATGGAAAACGTAAGAATTAACTGACTTCAAAATAAGCATTACAGGCACCTAAACACAACTCACTAGACTTACCCCATTTCTGAGTAAACAGAAAACAAGTACCCTGTCTTGGTTCTAAATGTACCACTGTGGTGACTACTGACCAAAAACAACTTGAGAGGGAAAGGGTTTATTTTACCTTATAGTACACCATGAAGGGAAGTCAGAGCAAGAACTGAAGCAGAGGCCTTAGAGGAGCACTGCTTACTGGCTTGCTCCTCATGGCTCTGCTAAGCCACCTTCTTATACAACCCAATACTGTCTGCCCAGAAATGCTCCCATCCCAGTGGGCTGGACCTTCTTGATCTTGTGTCAAGATCATAGAAAGCTAACCAGCACAGACTCTAAAAAGCAGTAGCTGCTGGAATGTTCCAGTAGCCATAGGCATAGCCCTAGGGAAAACAAAGTTCTGGGTACCTAGTAGAGGACAGTACTCTATTTGTCCCTGAATGATCCCTGTCACTAATTTGGGGTGGGGAACAGTGATTATGACCTGTGATGCCCTCCTGTTCCTACCACTCCATCCCCAGGTTCCACACCAGACTGCCAATACCTGTTTATGGAGCAGACACAGGGGCAGCGTCTGCCCGGCTTCTTCCTGTCCACTTAGCTCTACAAGTCACAAGATGAAATCGTAAGATAAAGGCTCCTGCCTGGAAAGCCTTCAGAAGCCTTTCTGTCTCCCCACCAGAGCTTAAACACTCAATCCAGAGTGATTTTCCCTGGTGGTACTGACGAGCTAGGCCTGCTTGCTAGCTTTGCAATTATTTTCCATCTTGGTTTCACTAACTTCTTACATTTTTATTGGTTTATACAATGCTAAGATCAGCTCCTAGGCAAAACCTGGCCATCAGTTGTACCCTCCTGGCATCTGGCTTAGTGCTCGTCCACGTTCCCCTTCCCACTCTTCTCCCTTCTGCTGTTTTTTGTTTTTTTTTGTTTTTTAATCCCCTTCCCTTTGTATATTATGCATAGTACACTGTCCAAGGAAGTACAGACTTTTCTACACTTTTTATTTTTGTTTATTTGTTTTTGAGACACAGTCTTCCTATGCAGCCTTGGCTGTCCTGGAACTCACTATGTAGATCAGGCTGTCCTGGAACTCATTATGTAGAGCAGGGTGACCTAGAACTCACTACGTAGGTCAGGCTGGCCTCAAACTCATAGAGATTCATTTGCTTTTGCCTCCTAACTGCTCAGATTGAAAGTATGCGCCACTGTGCTTGGATTTTCTTTCATTGTTTTCATATCCAAGTCATAAATGACACATTTGAAAAGTCTCACAAAAGACACATGAAATTGTCTTACATACATAACAGTATGTAAGACACCCCCCTTCCCCTCCCCTCTCTCATCTACTGTCCTCCCCCCTCTCCAGGATGTCAGGAATAATCCTTCTGCTTAGCCTCCTGGGACTACAGACATGAGCCACTATGCCCAGCTTGTGATCTGCTCCTCATAATTTCCTAGCTACATTATATACTGTATCCATAGGATTCCCTGAATAGTCCTTTCAATACATCAGAAATAAAACCAGAAGAAATACAAAATGGACAGGTAGAGGCATCCAGAATTCAACCACAAGCAATCTCTTCAGACTTAGAACCAGAACGAACGAACAAACAAACAAACAAACACCAGAAACTGTACACTCTTCCTCCCCAGGGCACATCCAATGTGACATCTATTTCTCCAGAATTAACCTGCATCTATTTTACCTCTCCAGATTTCTATTTCAGTTCTGGGAGTGAAAAATGTCATATCTTGAAAACAAAACAATATAGAAGAAGGATGAGGGGAAAAAAAGAGAGAAAGAAGTCAGGAGGAGGAGGAAGAAAAAGAAGGAAAGATTAAATTTGGGGTGTTCCTTCTGAAGATGGAGACATTGGGTTACATTTCCCAAGAGTCTACAGAAAACTCAGAAGCTAATTTAGCAAGTGTGCAATGCATGTTTAGAGTGGGTATATTACCACTGCACAACCCTATCCATGCTTTTCACTCCAGTCCAGAATTAACTTACCAGAGTCTGATGGAGTAGTCAGAATGACCTACACGCCCTGGGGACCATGAAAATGAAGTAGTGTTCTGGAGGTCAGCCAGACACACAGTGAATGTATGAAGTGCAGAGGCAGACCCGGGATGGTTTTCAACTCCTAATTCTGATTATGCACATTGTGAGGCATCTGTTTTTAAAATTCCATCCAAGTGATATTTTATAAACAAATTTTATTACATTAAAAATATTCTATGTTCAGTAAACAAGAGGTTCAACTTTCTCTTTTGTCTCTTTAAGAAATAGAATGGAGCTCCCTATGTTGACCCCACTGGCCAGAAACAAATCTGCCTTAGTATGCTAAGTAGCCCCGACTAAAGTCACATGCCACGAGTAGAAACAAAAAGTATCCATACGTTTTCCACCTGTATTTCTGACTGGTGTTTGAACCCAGGGCCTCACAAGGTCACAGGGACTCATCACAGGGAGGCACTTATCATGTGGAAGCTCTCACCACACAGAAGTGCTCACATGCTCCACTGCTGAACTACACCCCCTACTCCTTTATTCTGAGAGCAAGAAACTCTAGCCAAACTAGCATCATTGTTTTTTCAAGCCAGACACGACAGAATGAGATGTTTCAAAACTGCTTCTCCAAAGTGAAATGCTGAGAACTGACTCAAAATGAGAAAACAAATCAGTAATGTCCTGGTATTTATGAATGCTTGTAATACTCGATTGGCTAGTAGTTCTGAAGCATTAATAGTCACCAGAGGAACCCAAAGCAAAAAAATCTTAGGAATTGCTCATAGCTATGGTAATGTATTTAAGGAGATAGAGAGCTGCTCTATGTGTCCTCTTTCTGATACTCCTGATTAAGAATACTGGAGCTAAGCCTGAGAGGTTTCTGTCACCTCTGTCCTTTTTTCAGCCAAGATCCACCTGTGACGAAAGCCTCCCTCCAAGGAGCATGCTCTATGCTCACACAAGCATTTCATCCCTTTTACCTAGACTGCCTCTCTTACCCTTTCTATTCTTTCTTTATGCCTTCCATAGCTACCTACATTTGGGTCTGGTCTATAATGTTTTCCTCGAAGGAAGGCTTCATTCGTTCGCCACTAACAGCACTGGACAAGCTCCATCGCAGAAGCACTGGGCTCAGGGGACTACCTTCCCTCCCAAGCCCGACAATGCTCACTGTGAGCAACTCCCGCATCTGACAGGAGCACTGACTGACGACTGCTGAATGAAGGAACAGTGGCAAGGGTTCCGTCGCTGTGGGCTGAGTGTAGATGAGTACCTGGCCTTGCTTCTGGCCACATTTCCTTTAAAATCAGTGGTTATAACTTCATGGTGGTGCTCCGAGTCAGGTCCCTTCCTCCTTCTGGAAGATCCCTCAGACATGGCTCTTTCCTGTTTTCCTTCTGGCCAGTCCCAGAAGCTGAGACTTACTTTCCTTCCCGAAGCTAGTCCTCCTACTTCTTCCTCTGCAACCTTGCTCTCCACTTTCCCTTAGACCTGCAATTGTTGTCTCTTCTTAGTCTCAGTTTCTTCAGTGTAATAAGATTTTTTTTCCAGTTTTCTCTTAACACTGACCCAGAGGCTTTGCGCACACTTTGCTCACCTCCTGATACCCCTTGCCTGTGCCGACGTCTTTCATAACCAGCTTCACTTCTTCCTTCTGATGCTATATCAATATCTTCTCCTCATCTAATGGCTCCCTTTCACACCCTGCCCTCAACTTCACAGTTCAGCTTTTTACCACATTTTGCCACTGATGGTCAATCAGCAAATCACATGAATTAGTCACAGTAATGGCTGCTAGCCTTGGTTTCAACTTGACATACTTAGGGAAAACGATACTTCAATCAACAAACTGCCTGCATAAGACTGGCCTGTGGGCATGTCTGTAGGGGCAATAAAGAAAACTTTATTGCTTTTGGTATAGGAGGGCCCAGCCCACAGTGGGCATTATCCCTAGGCATGGGGGACTAGCCAGCGTAGAAAAGGTAACAGAATATGAGCCAGAAAGTAAGCCAGTAAGCCACTGTCCTCCATGGCTCCTGCCCTGACATTTTTTAATGATGGACTGTGAGCTAGAAGTGTAAACCAAATAAACTCTTTCTTTCTAAGAGGAGCTGCCACTCATAAAGCAACAGAAAGCGAACTAGAGCAGCCATTAAACTCTTCCTAATAGTCTCTTAGTGCAAAACCCTGCTATACTTCTTTTCATTCATTCAGAAGGCTTACAAAGTATGATGTACGTCATCACAAACAATGTATTTACTACAAATTCCTAAGGCCAAAGCATTAAAGACCACTCCGAGTAATATATTTAAATCCTCTGAAATACAGTCAAAATAGCCCTTTATACTTTACTGTGTTGCAAGTCCCACTGACAACATTTAATCCAACACCAGGATGAAAAATAGACTCCACTATCACAAAGACACTTTCTTCACTTAAGGAACATATATGACCAGGTCTTTCGGACATGAGGAGAGAAACATCTAACAAGCATTATCTCTCACAGAGTTAGTCAGACTTCCTGCACTAGCCAATAATTCGATCTGGGGATGTGACTTTTCTGAACACAATGCAGGTGCATACAAGCTGAGGGCATCCATTTTTGCGCCAAGTGTTACTAGCACAGAACGCCTAACATGTGGGAGCAGGCGACATCCTGTCACACGACTACTTTGGCCACATCCTTTGTTACATTTCAGACACACATAAGAGTTATGTGTTAGTGTGGTGGCACACGCCTTTAATCCCAGCATTTGGGAGGCAGAGGCAGGCGGGTTTCTGAGTTCGGGGCCAGCCTGGTCTACAAAGTGATTTCCAGAACAGCCGGGTCTACACAGAGAAACCCTGTCTCGAAAAACCAAAAGAAAAAAAGAAAAATAAAAAAAGAGTTAGAGAGACTAGCTACCTCTGTATTTACCAGCTCAGTGGAAGGAAGGAGCCTTTGTCTACTTTACGACTGGGTTTTTGCCTTCGAAGCCCTGGGTTCTATTCATCTGCAGTCATCTACAGTACCTCCCACCTCCATCTTCTCTGTTCTCTTTACTGAGCTCTGCCTAAATCCCAGATCAACTAGGAACGGTGGTACACAACTTTCATCACACAAATTCTGGAACCCAGTCAGTCCAGTCCTGAGCCAATGCTCAGGTGTTTCCAACCAATTTAATTGATTTCTAAAATATATTAGCATATATTAATTATACATACTAGTAGGCCCCATGTATTGTCATACACATACATGATATACTCCAAGCATATTTCCCCTTACTATCCCATCTCCTCTCATAGAGCCCTTTCTTCCACTCAAGTATCCTGGTTTAGCTTTCATCCCTTCTTTTGTTTTTAATGACTTTATCTAGTCACTTACAGGAACATAGGCAACCTACCAGGGGTACACACTGAAGAAAATGCTTCCCCCGACCCCCACCCTGCAACCACTAACTGCCTACAGCTCTTCATTAAGAGGCAAGACGTCACCCCTCCCCTCTCCAGGAAGGAATGCTGACAGGCCTAATCTTGTGCAGGCCTTGTGCAGGAAATCCCAGCTGCTGAGTTCCAGAGTGTAAAGCCCAGCCTGAAGACAGCATTCTACAGCACTCCACCCCTTTCTCCAGCTCCTAATTCCTCTCCTACACCTCCTCCAAGATGTCCCTGAGCCTTGCAGGGTTATTTGGACTTTTGAGTGCAGACAGTGTGACTCATCTTTCCGCAATGGTGCAGCTAACGGGACAACATGAACATTTTGAGATGTTTTGCCTTTGAAACAGATGGTGTCTGTTTGTGAGACTTGACATTTGTTCTTTTTTTTTTTTTTTTTTTTTTTTTGGTTTTTTGAGACAGGGTTTCTCTGTGTAGCCCTGACTGTCCTGGAGCTCACTCTGTAGACCAGGCTGGCCTCGAACTCAGAGATCTGCCTGTCTCTGCCTCCCAAGTGCTGGGATTAAAGGCGTGACATTTGTTCTAGGAGCATCTCCCTCAGATTTTCAGGATCCAGGCTGCTGGGGTTTGTGGGTATTTCGGTATTCTGAAATCCAACATTCCCTAGGACATTTCTCAGCCTGTTTTTGCTTCCTGTCTCATTCAGTCTTCACTCTGTATTCAGCACACTGAGAAAGTAATTTATTTCTGGCAAAAATATTTTCTCCTCATTAACACCCAGAGGTCACCAGTGGCAGCCATGGACCTGCAGAAAGCTGACTGGGCCCAGAACCCTTTCTTTAACATGTGCTTAATCTAGTCTGTTAGTGTTTCTGAGCAGTGAGGGTACAGCTCAGTGATAGAGAACTTGCCTAATGAACACGGTTCTCAATTCCATCCCTGGATATAAAAACAAAATTTCTGGTGGCTAGGGAGATGGCTCAACCACATAAGCGTAAGGATGACAGTAAGATCCCCAGCACCCACATAAAAGCCAGGTGGGCACAGCAACCTGTCTGTAATTACAGGGTTGTGGAGATAGGATCTGAGATAGAGGATGCTCAGAGCAATCAGTTAGCAAGACTAGCTGAATTGGTAAGCTTTGGGTTTAAGTGTGAGACCCTGACCCAGTATATCAGACAGAAAGGGATCAAGGGAAACACTGAACATCAAACTCAAGCATATAGTCATGTGCACCCCCACATTCAGATTCCTCCACACACGTGCATATATGCACACACAGAATACTCTCAGCATGATGATAAATGCAATGTGACAATGGAGGCGCTTGAATTTAGGTTACAAGTTAGAGTGTGACTTAGAAACTGCCAGTTTCTTGGTGGAGTCACTAGCCAGCAAGCCTGCTGGTTATGTATGTGCTGGCTGCTCACACCATCCGGAAAACTCTTTCTCTGGACGTGGTCTATCTCAGTTCCTTCACATTTTGGCTCTGAGAGACACTTCTGTGCCTGAGGTCACATGGATTCGCTCTTTTCCAGCTGGTGTTTTCTCAGCACTCACTACTTTCCTATTCACTGTGCATTTATCGTGTCTGTATCATTCGCTTCCAGGATTCCCAACAGGATCCAGCATCATGAATGAGAGAGAAATTTGTTTTCAAACAACACACCCACTCTATTCCCCACGTCTACTACAGCGCCTTACTTGTAGCATACACTTCTACAACACTGTAGTGAGCACTGTTCCACGAATATCAAAGTGCTCTGTGCACTTACAAGGCAGGAAGTTGCTCAGAGTGTATTGCTGGGTGGATGGCTCCTCATGGGTTTTTATCTTAGGTTATATTCTGTCTTTACATTTGATATCTTAAGTTGAAGGATCCATAACATGACAAATACTTTTCAGAACCAACCAAGACTCCACTATAATAATAACATTCCAAATACAGTAGCCATGGAACCAGAGAGCTTAGGGTTTTCATTGTTCAGTTTGTTCATGCCTAACCCATTGTGTCTGTTCCTTCTTCCCAATCCCAAACCTTCTAAGATAAAGGAAATGCATTCTCTCAGGCACTGAGAGCTGGAGATGATGATGATGATGATGATGGCAGCAAAAGGCAAAGGCATGCAGAGGAGAGCAGAGGTGGGTATAGGAGGAACAGAAGCAGGAGCCTGAAGGAGCCAGACTGTACCTGTTGACAGTGCACTCCCCTTTAGAAAAAGGGACCTGGGCCAGCGTTGAGAATCCAACAGGAAGGGGGTGTGATACTTAATACTTTCATGACTTCTCCACTTAGTATTTCAGAAGTCAGGGTTATGTCAATATATTAAAAGGGGATATGCAGACATACATAATTTACTGGGATTTATTCTTCCCATTTCACCCTTTATTAGCAAAGTATCTAGAACTTTTAAATTCATAGACACAGAACCACAAGAGTTCCAAAAGCTAAGTAAACGGGGAGGGGCAAGGGGTGTTGTTTAACAGCACAGACTCGGGGTCCAGGGATGGAAAGGTCTCTCTAGGTAGGTGGTGACGTACTCACCAGTGTGGACGCACTTAGCACTACTGTGCTATACACTTCAAGACAGTTAAAGTGGTAGACACTATAAGAATAAAACAAACCAGAAGATAAAAGGTAACACCATCATAGATCTGAAGGAGCAGAGTGCCAGGGTCAGTGTGAAGTGTCCCTCCCCTGTGGCTCCCAGCTAGCGGTGCTGTCACGGTGCTGTCACAGAGGCTGTGGAAGGTTTCAGGCATATGGAAACTCACTGGAAGAAGGAGAGGGCTGGAGGAGGGCCTTGAGTTTTACAGCCCAGCCCCACTTCCTGTCATCTCTCTGCTGCTAACAGCTGACACAATGTGACCAGCCACCTCACACTCCCATGGCCATGTGTTTCACACCATGGTGGACGGGTTCCTACTTAAATCCTGAGCCAAAATAAACCCTTCCATCTTTAAGTTGCTATTGTCAGTGTCAGGTATTTTGTAACAGCAAGAAAAATAACGGAGATACACAGAGCCCTAGCAAATTCCCCCATCTGCAAGTGGAGAGGAGGTCCTCGTATCAAGTAAAGGAGGCTGGTAACTGCAGGAGGAAGGCTGTGTATGGCAGAGATGGGGTGACAGCAAACCTGGGTCCTAATGTGGGCTGTAGCCCATACAAGGCTCTCCTTAGCTCTGTGTCTCCATTTCCTCCTTAGTAAGGGATGGATGAGGGTCTCTGCCTTGCAGAAGTGTGAGGAGCCCATGCTAACACATGCTAGGCACTCCTCTCTGAGCCTGCCAGGCAACAGTAGGTCTTAGAAATTTTCCACAGAGGGAAATGACCCCAACACCACCACAGGGAGCCAGGACGGTCATCATAGCAGTTCACTGCTGGTGAGGTGACAACAGATGTTTCTGAGCCTCAAGGATGCCCCTGTGATACTTTACAATCACTTGCTAGTGATTCCAATTAAGCAATTAAAGTCTTCATTCACGGTCAATGGTGGCCAGCTTGAGAGTCTGTGTCCTTTAAGAGATGCTAATTAGTGCAGTGGGCATTTGTACTGCTAATTATCATTCTTGCCAGATCTGGGAGCACCCCTGGTTTCCCAAAGGATGCAGGTTACTTCTTTACTAATTGCAGCACCTCCTTAATTATTCCATGTAATTGGCAGCTGGACAGCTGCCTGTAATGCCAGTTCTCAGGAGGTGGAATAAGAATTTGAGCCCTGCCTAGGGTACCCAGAGAGACCAGGTAGCAAAGAAACAAACAAAGGTAGCTGGAAAAAAGAAAACATGACTAATAGCATGTCCCAGTGAAGGGACACTGTGTAAGCATGGACCTGTCTTAACAGTATTTCTTATAAATGTATGCTTCTAAAAAATGAAGACATTTATGATTCAGCAGGTAGCCTCCTGTGATTGGGAAAAATCTACCCAGTATGACACCTGCTCAGTTATGGAGGCAGAAGAGAATTCCACTGTAATGTTGACAAGGTAGAGTATGTTACACAGGAATCACTAATGGAGGACTGTGTGTCTATCAAGCCATAGCTTTAAGTTGGCAAAAAAAAAGAATATGTCTGAGCCAAACACATAGCTTCTGTTTCTGTCTAATATCTTAGGGCTTCCATTGCTATGAAGAGACACCATGATCAAGAACTCTTATATGGGACAACATTTAATTGGGGCTGGCTTACTACAGGTTATAAGGTTCAGTCCATTAGCATCAAGGCAGAACCATAGCAGTGTCTAGACAGACATGGCACTGGAGGAGCTGAGAGTTCAACATCTTCATCCAAAGGAAGTCAGGAGAAGACTGGCTCCCATGTGGCTAGGAGGAGGGTCTCAAATCCCACCCTCACAGTGACACCCTTCCTCCAACAAGGCTACACCTCCTAATACTGCCACTCCCTGGGCCAAGCATATTCAAACCACCATATCTAAGTTGCCCTGGAATATTCTCACAATGCTTTTTCTAATCCAAGAACCTGAGGATCAGGACCTGGAGCTGCAGCAGCAGAGGCCAAGAGACAGACAGGAGAGCCTCACGTTTTGTAATGTCAGTTATGGGTCATCTCACAATCAGTAGAGGTTACAAAAATGCCATCTTCAATGAAATGAGTGATGCTAAGTTCAACGTCTGCAAATCAAGGCTTCTAAGCTGTGAGGCGGGGTGTAGAAACGAGGCATTAGAAGCCAACCTCTGACCTGCTAAATAATCATCACACCAGCCAGTCTTTATTGCTTACATGGAAATCATTCCAATCCCAAGTGCACGTGTTTCTAAAGTGCAAAAATGTGAGTGTGCATACTTTAGGGCCAACATGTGCTCTCTCTGGGACTCTGGCTTGTCTCAGAATCAGACTTAGAGCTGCTCAGCTCGAGTGTGCTCCAGCCTCCTGCAGTGATCCTCTGCTGCTCTCCACAAGGCCCCTCTTTTCATGTGGGCCTCATGCGGGCCTCAGGAATGCTTTTCAGGCCTTTGAAAACAAGGTACATCTTAGGCCTATGTCCTCTAAGTGATCTTAGTCACCTGTGTCACACAGCAGCACACTGAGACACCCCAGCTGACATTAAAGCAAGTGTCCTGAGCTTCTGGGGAAACCTCAGAGCAGTGTCCACAATCATATTACCAAGTCAGCAGAGTTCTCAGGTGGGGGCAGCCGGCGCAGAGTGGCCTTGACAGCAGCACGCCTTCACTGCCCTCAGCAAGTGCTATTTGTTAAGACTGAGCTCAAGTCTTAACAATACAACTGCAGGCTCTCCTCTCCTGATCAGCCCTCAGAAACAAACACGCAACCAAAAGGCACAAGTCAATTATCTACAGGTCCTCTTGAGCCAAGTAATAAATTCCTTTCTCACTGTGTGCTGAATGTCAGAGTAAAGACACAGGAAGTAGGAACAGGCTGAGGAATGTGCCAGGGGACAGTGAGTTTCACAGCACCAAGTTACTCCCAAAGAAACTAGCAAACCTGGACTCTTAAATCCCTGGAGGACCCTCCCAGGGCAAGTGTCAAGTCTCAGGAGCAGGCATCATCTGTGAAACATCTCTAACTCTTCTAACCCCGTGCAGTTAGCTGCAATGCCACTGAAAGATGCTGACTGGTACTAACTGGATGGAACCAGGAACACCAGGCTCAGATCTGGACTGGCTGGGGCTCCAGAATTTGTGCAACACCCCAGGAAATGCTTTGGCACAGGGTGGACATCCAGGCCCTCAGAGTAGGCAGCCAGCTATCATTCCTCCAGTCTGCCAGACAGACCTTAATCCTGCATTAGGTTTTATGTAAACACAACCAAGTCATAAGCATCTTATGGTTATGTTACCCTCCTTATCTTCTCATCTGCTTTTGTGATGTTCTTTAGATTTTGCGTTCAACGCATACCAGATGTGATATTTACAGTGGAGAAGGATGTGTAGAAACGATAAGAGCTAACAGGAGTAGAAGCGACATGGCTGCCACACACCACTAGATGGCACTTCTCCTCAATCACAGCTACAAAGTTTTACTGCTTTCTGAAGCGTCCACCCACTATACTTCCTGTTTATAATACCTATTAAGTCCTTCAGAGGTGGCCCCACCCCACTGTTACTGTTACATACAGGGCTCTTTTCCTCACAGGAGCATACCTGGTCATTTATACAACCTAGAAGCCATTTATAGAGGTAGAATTGAGCAACTCATTGGCACGGATACAATACAGTGCCTTTTCAAAGCTATCCTTAGGAGAGATGGGGAGGTTAGGGACTACACTGTCTGTTCTTTCAGAGCATGGCTCAATTCCCAGCACTCACATGGTGGCTCACAATTCTCTGTTGTGAGGCAGGCAGACAGACAGACAGACAGACACATACACACACACAAACACACACACACACACAAACCTGACACCTTCTCTGGCCTTATAGGCACTGCATATGCTTGGTACACAGACATATGGGCAGGCAAAATATCCATTCATATAAAGAAAAATTCTAAGTTTTCTTTACAGCAGAGAGGAACTGGGGTCTCATGTTCTGCCTTGTAAGTTTTTTTCTCTTCTGCTGATCTGCTAATCTATGCTCTCAGTTTTATAGTAAACAACAGAAGATTGACAACAACAAAAAAAAAGAACATGAAGAAGATTGACAGCACAGAGAAGGATCATGCAAAGATTGACAGCACAGAGAAAGATCATACAGAAGACCAACAAGACAGACAAGGATCACATAGGAGATTGAAAGAACAGAGAAGGATCATGCAGAAGACTGACAGCACAGTGAAGGATCACACAGGAGATTGACAGCACAGAAAAGGATCATACAGAAGCCTACCATTTGATTTTGAAGCCACTCAATAAGCACTTCTGCTGTTGAATCTGGGATCTGGCATCTCAATCCTTCCTTCTCATCCGTTTCCATCATCTCCAACAATCCACGCAGGTCTTCCACAAGGTGCAGAGCGCGCAAGCTTCCCATAAATGGGGAGGTGGGAGATTGGCAATCAAAAATCCCATTGGAATACTCCAAGGCTTTAGAACCTGGTTTCCAAAGAAAGTCAGAGAGCAATAGGACTTATGTTAGGTAAAACACCACACCTGAAAAAGATAAATCAGACTAGCCACTAGCAATGATCACAAAGAACAGGGAAAAGACAGACCAAATAATACAATAATGTAGATCTATCTCTCTAAATCTTACATAGTTGAAAATAAAAAATGTCATTAACAGTAAATATGAATAGTTTGATGCTTAATGAAAAGGCCAGCTGTGGGGGACAGATGGAAAAGGAGCATGGTAGGCTCAAAAGTGACCAGAACTAGTGGGATGACTGGTCAGGTGGGGCCATGCCTCCCAGAAAACATGAAATTTTAGAGAGCATGAAGTCTTTGAATTCTGTGAAATGAGTTATGTACTTAGGTGGTACTGTGCAATGAGCTGCATGTATGACTATGTGTGAACATATGTATACTTATGTGTATATGAGCATATGTGCAACTATGTGTATGTGAGCATATGTGCAACTAAGTGTATGTGAGTGTACATGTACCTATGTGTATGTGAGAATATGTGTGACTATGTGTATGTGAGTACATGTGTGACTATGTGTATGTGAGCATATGTGTGACTCTGTGTATGTGAGAAAATGTGTGACTATGTGTATGTGAACATATGTGTGACTGTATGTGAGCATATGTATAACTATGTTTATGTGAACATATGTGCAACTATGTATATGTGAGCATATGTGTACCTATGTGTATGTATGTGAGCATATGTATGCCTATGTGTATGTGAGCATATGTGTAACTATAGACATGTGAACATATGTGTAACTATGTGTATGTGAGCATATATGTAACTGTGGGTATGTGAGCATATGTGTATAAGCGTTTCCTCTGCCACCTCATTTATAGCCTTAGCACTAAATCTCTTGTTAACGTTAGTTCTAAACTTGGTATTCTAAGCAGGAAGTGTTGGTGTACACTTTTATTCCTGGTCCTTGGGAGGCAGAGGCAGACAGAGCTCTGTGATTTTGAGGCCAGCTTGATCTGTATAGAAAGTTCCAGGTAAGACATACTACATAGTAAGACCCTGAAGTGCCTACTGGATATTTCACAGGAGAGATCTGGTTGGCAGAGGTAGAGACCTGAGGCTTAGTGAGAAACCAAGCCACCTGTGGCTGGAATGCTGACTTCTAGAAAAAGGTCATTCACAGAAACAGGGGAGGATATCCCTTTAGTGTGGTCCATGGGCCACCCACATCTGACACCCAGGACTCAGATCTGCAGCTCATGAGAAGTCTGCAGAAGAAGTGACATTTTTGACACTTTGCAGCATAGCATCAGAGTAACTGGTAGAATTGGAGAAGCAGAACAAAGGTGAAAACTGAAGGTCCCAAGAGCATTGGAGAGAGCCAAAAAACTAAAATAAGAGCAGAGGACGGAGGACAGGATATGTGGTGCTCAGGCTGTGTGGTGTGGGTACCTGCTATGATTCCGTCCATCTGCTCCAGCGCCGCGGCCAGCATGTCACTAGCGTCACTCATCATCTTCTTGCTCGTAAGGGGAAAATTCCAGCTTCAACCTGGAAGAAGACCACGATGTTATCATTGTGTGCTTTAAGAGGGCTTGTTAATTCTACTCCACAGTAAGCTGCACTTGGAAGTCAGACAATGTCAGAAGCAGCATGCAGCTGAATTAACTGGATTGTTTAATTACTAGTGTAGGTGACAGCACTTCAGTCCGTGTCTCTACCAGTTAATAAGAGAAGATTTAGATCTGGCACTCAAGGTCCAGCAGAGGTGGGGATAAAGTTTGGCAACAAAGTGTTTTGCCTCATATACAAGGCTTTGGGCTCAGTCCCCAAACTACAAAACATTAAGTCTGGTAGGATGGTAGCCAGATTGCTCTTCAGAGCTCTAGGTGTCTGTTAAGTGTACAGGGTTATTACAGAATCCTGATGAGGGTCAGGAGGGTACAGACAGACTCAAGGACACAGGGTTACTATGGAAGCCTGATGAGGGTCAGGAGGGTGCAGACAGACTCAAGGACACAGGGGTATTACAGAATCCTGATGAGGGTCAGCAGGGTGAGGACAGACTCAAGGACACAGGGGTATTACAGAAGCCTGATGAGGGTCAGCAGGGTGAGGAAAGATGGTTTTCTGTATCAGCGTCACCTAATCATGGTTCCCTTCATTTTCCATTGTTTAAGTTCTGTGTATCAGTTTGTCAAAAGGTTTATATACGGAAAGTGTTCACTAACATACAGACAACCATCTCCTGCTATCCACAGGAGATTGGCTTTAGCACTATGCCTGGTACCAGCTTCCATGGGAGTTCAAGTTCCTTCCATAAGACTACACCGTATTTGTATAGACCAGTTTGAAGAGCCTCAAGATTAGTTAACAGTATTATTTAACCCAATAGGAGTGTTTTGTAACTAGCTGATACACTAGACTGTTTGAGGGCCAGGAGCCATCTAGAAAAGGCTATGGCAAGCAAATGGGTTTCCTGGAGATGGCCCACCATTTTGTATGACTGTGATGGGTGCACTCCAGACAGGCACAGCAGTCCCAGAGACTTTGTTCCAGGATTGCTTCTTGCTGCTCATGTGCCTTCCCTGCCTCTGTTACATAGCCTAATCATTCTGGACACCGCCCTATTGAGCGATTGTTTTCTGCAGATCAACATAAAGAGGAGTTTTCATGAATTAATGCTTACAGATGAATGATTTAGATGTGTTAATAACTTTATAGAATTCCTGGACAGCCAGGGTTACACAGAGAAACCCTGTCTAAAAAAAAGCAAAAACAAAAACAAAACAACTAAAACCAAAAACAACTCTAAAGTTCCAGATTCATTAAACCAATCCTTTCTCTAACATAATAAAGCACGGTGGCATTAAGTATCTGTACAAGGCTAAATGTGCTCACTCTCAGTCTCTGTATCACGTGGCGCCGTCACATGGCCTAAGGGAAGGCAGTGAAGCCTAAGTAATGAATGTGTCTATAACATGGTGAAGGAGGTGGGGACTGACAAGGTAAAACAGCAGAGTTTAGAGAGGTTTGCAAAGAAAACAGGTGGAGAGGGAGCGATGACAGATTCAAAGCCAAGGACGTCTGAAGTAGCTACACACAAGTGTCTAGAGCTCACAGGATCCTTTCAAAGCATAAAATCCTACAACTCAATGAAAAAGCCGAAGGGATGGAGACATGACACTTGAAAGAATTTGTCTTTTTTTTTTTTTTTTTTTTTTTTACTCAACAGAAATATGAAGAGGTGCTGAATGTCATTAAGAGTCAAGAAATTTACAATAGTGTGATATTAGTTTAGACCCAGTTAATTAGCAAATAAATGTTTTTGAGACTGCTAAGCTAAGCACTGTGAAGGCTGTGAATTCACACACTCCCTTGCAGCACGGTGTATGTGGACTCACTACATTGAGAAACACTTTGTTTGGCACTGTCACTTTAAATGGCCACATTCATTTTCTATACAGTGGTATTTCCTTTAAAACATGTAACTAAGAGCAATGCACAAATGTTCACAAGGAGTCATTATAGGAACAAAACTATGGAAACAACCCACCCTTCCTCCACATGAGGCAGGTAACCTCGGGCATGTGCACAGGATGGGGGGATGGTGGTGAACGGTTTAGCAGCCTGCAGTCTGTACAGGAGACAAGTAAACACAAGAGCTCCACAAACCTTCTACAAAGTACTTCCCAAAGTTTAAGCCAATTAAACAGATTTACTTAATCAGGTCTATGTGTATTAACTAATACGAATATTATAAATTTGTATCATATATATGTATCATATATACACATATACATATGTGTGGTTGTGTGTGTGTGTCAGAGAGAGAGAGAAATAAATAAATAAATAAATATACAATCAACTTAACTATGCAGAAAGGGGCTATAGTTACTGAGAAGTTCTCAGGTTAAAAACTTATTCAATATTAAAATGATTATTTATTACTAAAAATAACTGGGAATTCCAGTTCTAGTCACTATCAGGATGATTATATTGAGAAAATCAGACACTGAATGAAATATAAAACCAGTTTGAAGAAAGGGAAGAGAGACTAACAGCAGTAGGGGCTAGAGGTGATTCAGGTCTGGAGGGAAGGCCACTCCTGCCATAGGTAAGATTCCTAAACTCCCCAGTGGGTGTGCCCAGCCCTACTCTACCCACGCCAAGTGCACTAAGCACACTGTGGGAGTCTGAGAATGTGACTGAGTGGGGAAGGCAGGTGGGAGAGAGGGACAGAGAGATAGGCAGGCAGGCAGGCAGGCAGGCAGGCAGGCAGGCAGAGACATGGATACTGGCTGGCCTCAAGCTGAAATCTCCTGACTTGGCCTCCTAAGTAGGTGCAACTACAGAAGTAAGCCTGTTGGTATACTTTACAGGGGTAAAGTAAGAGTTATTCTGCCCAGAAGTCATAACAAGAGATTTTTTTTTGCAACTTAATATCACAAACTGGCAGAATTAAAAAAGAATTACACAAATTTAGCTCACTTATATTTAATGTGATTATTGATAGAATTGGATATAAATATTATACCAATTTTTATTCATCCCATAACTCATTTGTTCCTCCTTTCTGTTCAATTGGCAGACAAGGGTGGAGAGACCCCAGTACAGAAGGTTTGAGCAATTCCATCAGTTACCTGGACTAATCCGAGTTATAGAACCAAATGCCCAGTGCAGAACCTACATTCGTCTCCAGTCTGCAAGCTAACTCACCATCGAGGGCACAGATATATCACTATAATATATTTTGTACATCTACTTGCCCCATTACCAAAACCCTCAGGTCTTTAAGGGATCTGAGTCAGGAATCTCCTGCACCCTAAACAAGAATCAACCCCCCTAAACAAAGAAGCCACTGTAAAAGCACAAGTGCAGACCCACAAACTATGCCTCAGTAAACTTCAAGTGGGTTTTAAAAGACCGCTGAAAAGTTCAGAAAGCACAAACAGACGCATAAAGCGCATCTATGAAAAAGTTGCCCTGCCCAGGGACGAGCTATTTAAGACACAGACCAGTTTAGACAGCATGTGTTGACAAAGCTATGTTAATTTTCACGGCTCAGCTGAAGAGCTTTTTTTAAATGGAAAGAGTAAATAAGAATATTTTAGGAAAACCTATCCTCTGAAAAATATTTCATATCCTCCAAAAAAAAAAATCTTAGAGGAAGATTTCCTGAGCTCCTTCCAATAACTAACTAATATAATGGAATATTATTCTAGTACAATGTAAACCTGACTGAACAAGTACTGCTCTGCGACATTATAGTGAAAGAAAGTAGACACAAATGACCATGACCAACACAAGTCCTTTTAAATTATGTCTCCAAGTCTCGACTTACAGAAAGCAGAATAATCAATTCTTTGGGAAATGGACAGATGAAGAACTGGAGAACTCTCTGATCGGTATCTTGGTTGGTTACCCGAGGTTTACACCTTTCAAACTCATTAAAGCAGGCAACAGGTTTAGGCTGTATTAGGTATAAGGAATCCCACTATTGAACCAGAGCTGAGCATGATCCAGAGAGTGAGCAAGCAGCTCTCCTCCATGGTTTCTGCTCAGTTACTACCAGGACTTTCCTTAACAATTGACTGAGAAGTGTGCAGTGAAATAAGCCCTGTCTTCCCACCACAAAAGGATCCCAGGATCAATGCCATCTAAGTTATCTGATTTAACGGAGCCCTACCAGTTGATGACTAATGGCAAAAGCTCAAAATTAATTCAAAGCTTGCTTAGTCAGAAATTTCCACAGAACGCATGTGTCGGTTAAGTACTGTTCAGTTTCAATGGCCAGTGCTATTGGTGCCTGTCCACACATCCATACACATAGCCCAAATTATAACTAACAGAGACTTCCCTCTGCTATCAAACATGTCGGAGTCATCAATACCCCCAAGGAGTGGCCATCAACTTCAAACAGTCCACCTCCCACTCACATCATCCCCCTGGTTCCCAGAATCACCTAGGGCTTCAGCAACCACTCAGGGTGGCACCAATTTGATGAATTTGATCACTGCAGGTTGTGATCCTGTGACTCCCCCGGCTCTAGCAGTCTTCTTTAAGATTACTTTCTAAAATAACTACTTTGGGGGGGGGGACATCACACAGATTGTATACCCTTGATATATCTTTTACTATATGCAAATTTCGTCATAATTTCATCCAATCCTATGCACCTCAGGCCCAAAGTAAAAGTCAGAGTACCCAGGTCCCATTGGTCTCATTCTTTGCTTACTTACAAAGTTAGGTCTCGCTCTGCAGCCCAGATAGGCCTCAAGATTTCAATTTTCCTGCCTCAGTCTCCCCAGAGCTGGGACTACAGGTTCTCACCATCACAAATGGCTGGTTTGTTCTTCCAAGTTGACAAAAGTACTTAGGAAATTATAACTTCACCATCATAACCCTGACAAGGTAAGGAATTTACCTTTTAGGTTTACAAATGGCTCCCCTACACTTTTTCAAGTCACTTGCTGAAGGAAAAAGCACCAGCATACACAATTACCACAGAAAAGAAGTGCTGTGTCCAAAGTCACAGTTCACAGGGAAAGTGCCTTCTATTCTGGGCAATATGAGCAACAGCGTCACTGTGTACAGGTCCAAAAAGTGGTGTTTCCCATCTCAATGGATCTTTACTAATAAATGTGAATTTAGAAAAATCTAAGAAGTAATTTCTAAGTATAATATTCATATATTATAGCCTGGAACTCTCCCACCACACACACACACACGATCCAACAGAAATACATTTAGAAGTCTAATTTCAGATTGGTCAGGGATACATTCAGGGCAAACTTGAACAGGATAAAATACCACAGAAAGTTCCAGTAATGGGTGTGGTGGATCAAGGGTTGGCAGAAAAAAACACAAGCTTTTTGCTGGGCTGCTGACAAACTGACAACTGTCCCTGTCTTTACAAGAAAGACTGTATGAAAATTAGCAAATCCATGTTGAGCTTTGGCGAGAACAACATGAACATGTGCCCTGGCAGTCTCAGTTTGCTTTATCCAAAATAACATCAATTACTATACACTTCTAACCAGATTTTCCTCCCACGATGCTACCAATGGAGGATGAGCAATGGCCGATTGACCAGAATCTGGAGTGTGTAGCAATACAAGCTCAGCAAAGATAAGCCATCTTCAAAACAGAAGGACCTGGGGACACAGAAAACATTACTGGGTCTGTAGTTTGGGGACAGCAGCCACTGGAGGCTTCTTAGGAATGCAAATCCTTCCTGAACTCCAGCAAAGTGCCAGGGGTCTCACCTACAGCTACAGAAGTGGTACTAACAGGTCTTTCCTGCTGGGAAAGGGGCGGAGGATGGGACCTGGCTACCAAGGTAAATAGAGCAGTCCCCTTCCCACCTCTGCTAAAATTTTAATTAGAAAATCTCTCCCTAGCTAAACTTTAATGTCTAAAGCATATAACCACCCCCTGTATTTGTTTTAGAGGTAGGATTTGGTTAGGGACCCTAGGCTGCCCTGAAACTTACTACATAGTTAAGGCTAGCCTTGAACTCAGAATCATCCTGCCTCAGCCCCAGTACTAGGACTGCAGGCGTACATCACCATATCAGGCTTGGGGATTATTCCCTGATTCTCTGTAATGTATCTGCTATCACAGATCTTCTCTGTAGTCTATGAACTCAAACACATTCATCTCCAATATGCTCTAGCTCACCCACATAAACTGAAAAGTCCTTGAGTAGGTCACAGAGTGGAGTGAGAGGTATGGGCAGGGGCTGTTAGGAACAGGGGAAGTAAAAAACCAGAAAGGTTGGTGTCTTTTATGGCAAGGGTGATATTTAATGTGATGGGTTTAAACTCAATTAACCAAGTATATTATTGCTGACCTTAGAGATCTGAAGATTACATTTGAATTGAATTATTAGAAAGTTATCAATAATACTTCATCTCTGAATCCCAATTGCTCAGAAATGAGTAGCAGAATGCTGTTAAGTGAAATAATATCAGACCTGGAATTCCTACCTTGAAGCAGATAAAGTGTACATGGAACAAAGCCAAGCATGCTGTTGTTACCAAGGAGAAGTAATAGGTATGTATGTCCTAAAATTCTAGCTCACGTTTGTGTGTTGGAGACTTCTGTAACAAAACTATTTCACTTTTACCCCGACCTTTAAACTACAGGATTTTCAAACACCTCCAGACATGACATAGCGTCTTAAACAGGTTGTTTTTCTGTCGTAACCACAAGCACACTAAGAGCTCCCCAAATATTTACAAATCAAATAATGAGACGCTGTACTAGCCACCCATACGAGCACAAACACAGACATGCACACTCGGAAGACAGAGCAGCCTCCTGCAGATGGAAAGCTGCACTGAGAGAAGGGAGCACTGACCATGTTAGCATGCACGGGGCATTAATATGTACTGCACAGGACAGGAGTGTGCACTGCCCAGGGGCGTGCACTGCTCAGTGATGACTAAAATGACAGGCGACCAAGAGCGATGGGCAAGCCTGCAAGGAAGCATTGGTAAGACAGAAGCAGTGGGGTGGCAGGCGAGGTCACTGGTGCTGCCATTGATACTTAGGAATGACAGGCAGCACTGAAGTAATGGAGAGAGCCACACGATAAGCCAAGTTCCTTTCCTTCCTGAGTAGGAGGATGCTGCTGTTACTGAAGACGGACGTGGAGGAATGTGGGCAAATGGTGGGCCTGTGGAAGGAATGCTCCACTTCTCCTGACCGTCAGTCTGGCCCAGGCCTGTGCTCACCGAGGGAACAAGAACATGTCAAACTGCTATCCTCTGAGTAGGGCCACCAACCTTGAGTTCTAACCCAAACTCTAAAGTACCAGTGGAGCGCCACCCCTGCCTTTGACCGTGCAGCTGAACGACCTGCCATCTGGACACACCCTGCCCTTTTACTTCATCTTTGTGCTGTCCCCAGTATCTGTGGGTACTGACTCCAGGACTCCACATGCCAAACCCTCCGCAGCTGGAGCCCCCTGTATAAAATGATGTGTGTGTTTGTGTATAGCCTATGTGATTCTGCCATATGCCTAAAATCATCTCCAGATTACTCACAGTACAGGGCAGTCTCAAAGTTTATGCACGACTCCACACAAAGCTGAACTTTACAGATCTGATCAGCTGCCTACACCCCACCCCAAGCATGAAAAGTAAACCCAAGTCATCTCACCAGGTGAGATACCACCCGTGGTCCTAACACTAAAGAAAACTACATGCATGGCAGGATACCCAGGAACCCACTGATGAATCTCCCCAGAAGCCCCCACCCACCCACTAACAAACATGTAGCACACACACAAACCATAGCTATTTTACAGTGACCTTGGGAAAAGGTAAGGTGGGCTTGCACACCAGGTCCAGTATTACCACGACGACCTTCTCAGAGACTCCGACATCACTTTCAATAGTCTCTACACCAACCAGGTCTGCTGTAATGATTCCTAGAGAGGATAAATACTATGCACCAGCATACAGCTATTTATTAGTCACCATCAAACACCCAGGAGTAATATACATGAAAGGATAGTACAGGGCTAGACTTGCTTGGCTCTTCTGTGTCTTAAATCATTAACCTAGATTTTGTTTTTATTCCAGCAAAGGTTCTGGCAACATCGTTCTGGTGAGAGGGAACCAGCTGGGGAGGGGAAGAGGCAGGGAAGAAGAGAATGAACATTCTGAGATGCCCTGATGGGAACTTGAAAGGATGCCTCTCCTGTAGGAGTGTGCTGGATGGCCTCGGCAGTTAGCCGTGGGCACACTGTGCGGCATTGAAGGGAGCAGTGCCACGGTCCACCTGGATGACTTGGTATATTTCCTCCCACACACACTTCTCCCTGCGTCCCGTGGGCCAGGATCAGGTCCAGGCTCTGGGGGTTTTCACTGCACTGGGTACCTACTTCCCAATCAAGTCTACCTCTGAGAACAGGTTCCAAGGACAGACCCCTCTCTAGCTAAGTACATGGTTTTAAGTGGTGCCCCCAACCTTGGGTAGAAAGTCATTCTACCTGATGTGGCATTCTCCCGAGCTTTTATTAAAACAAACAAACAAGAGCAAGAACTGACACACTCAGATTTTACTTTCTGCTGTTACCAAATAATCTTCATCTCAGAACCTCCTCCTATTCTGAGGCTCGGTCTCCTGTTGAAGAGTAGTGATGTGAATACTGAGTCCTCTAAGGAACGCCTAGATGAGCTGGCTCCACTTTCCAGGGTTAGCAACGTCACCGTGGCCTGCAGTTGATGTTGAGCAGGATCTTTACTGATCTTCAGCTCTCTCCCTGCAACACTCCACTGTCTCTAACAATTCCCAGTGAACCTCGCAGAGCCTATAGCTGCCCACTCTTCATCTTAGAAGATGGCTTCCATATCTCCCCTTGGGAAGATAAACACCTCCCACCCTGGAGAAGTCTTGACTGTCTAATGTTCTTATGTGTACTGACTTACTGGCCTGTTCTCTCATTTCTGTGTGATCGTGAAGCTGAGCCGTAAAAAGCTAAAGAAGGAAGCACAGACATACCTAGACTTGTTTGGTTTTGCATCTGCTTTTTTGAGAAAGAGTCTCATTATTGTTGATGCAAAAAAACCAGCTCTCACCTCAGAGGGAGCAGAGGTGAATCTATTCTGAGTCAAATCTAAGAGGTAGAGGCTTGGGAGCATGAGTTTTACATTGCCCTGGAGCTGACTTTTCAACTACAGAACAAAAGAGTTATGATGCCATTTCATTTACTCTCATGGAGACAACAGGTCGAAGGCAACCAAGAGCAGGAGAAATTCTAGGGGTTCCAGATGCTGTCTGATGATCCTCCTAGCTTTCTGGGTTAGTGGTCTGCTAAGCTAGTTTTACCCGACAGCCATGAGGATGATAGGTCAGACACAGGAGTGAGAGGTTCTTAAGAGAACTAAAGACAGCACAGGATTACAGCTCTGGATCTACATCATTCCAACTAATTATAATCATGAAGTCGGTCTTTAGCATAGGTATGACATAGGTTTAACATAGGTCTTTTTCTGAGGACTTCAGTTCATACTTCATAGTCAGACTGGCCTTGAACTTGCAATGTTCTTGACTCAGCCCCCCAAGTGCTGGACTAGTGTTTGATATGAGTCACCAAGCCTGAGTAGTATTTCCTGAGTGTCTGGTGGCAACTGGTTTTGTTGTTGATGGAGTTGGCAGCTCTTAATTACTCATCTCTGTCAGAGACCACTAGGGTAAGCCCGGCAACAAAACACAAAATCAGAGTGCCATTTTCCACTCTCAAGATCTTTCTCTAAGCATATAATTCCAAGAATTTTTAAAACAACTTGTTTCATTTCCTGGGTTAGGGATAAGGAGTTGGACAATGGAATCTTCAGAGACTAAAAACTGCTGAGGCCTTAGAGGTTGAAGAAATGAAGGGAGGTGATGAGTGTCCTGAGCTGAGGAAACATCCTGCCTGCCCCATGCTTACCAGGCTCCTTTCCAGAAACTACTTCCCCTAACTGGTTGTCCTAGTCATAAATCACTCCTTGGGTTTATAAACCAAATCAACACCAGATTACTGGATGGCCAACTTATACAAAATTATCTGTAAAATGTGCCCATTAACTCGGGGCTACAGAGATGGTTCAGTGATTAAAAGCATGTATTTTTCTTGAAGAGGACCCACGTGGAGTTCTCAGCACCCAAATCAGCAAGCTCATAATCACCTGTAGCTCCAGCCACAGGGAACTGAAGGCTCTCGTCTGGACTCCACAGGCACTTGTGCTCACATGTGCACATACCTACACAAAGACACATCTATACATACACGTGAAAAATAAAAATAAATCTCTAATAAATTTAAAAAATCTTTCCACTAACCAAGAGCATCAATTCCTCCCCTAAATCAGTACAAGGATGTTTTATGTTTTCCTCAATGAAACAAATGATCACTCTGGATTATTGAATATAAATCTTCAAAGCTTCTACTTCAAATTAAGTGTAAAAATATTTATGAACCTGGTTACATAGCTGTTGTTTGTTTAAGTGAAACCTGTCATAGTCGATTTTCATTGTTGTTGGTGTTTTAATTTCTCCCAGGACCAGATCTCTGTGATTTCAGGCTCTACTTCCCTTCCTTTCCTACTGTTCTGAAATTATCACCAGGTTAATGAATAGAAAAGTTTGCAGGCAGCCTCTTGCTTTTGCCACCTGTGACAACCGAGCCATCTGGACAAGCAAGTGGGTCCTTGATAAGCCAGGAGTAGTTTAGAAGACCCATAACCCAGGGCTCTCGTTTGCAGGAGAGGAGATAACCAGATTTGGAATTCCTGTTCACCTCACCATGTATCCAGAACTTGCTGTAGGTCCTGGTGTGTAGACACAAGTTAGAGAAGTCTTAGGCTTAGACAATGGCGAGAGGGAAACTGAAGGCTGAACAGTACAAATCTGTGCTGAGACAGTCTTACCAGAAGACAGGAAGGAAGACTGGGCCTAGAATAGTCACCTCAAGTGCTAAGATCTCAGGCCCAGGCCTAAGGAATAAAGGTATGGAGAAGGCAAGGGAGATGTCAGCCTGCAGAGAAGATGTCAGCCTGGGTGTTAGTTTGATAACTTATATTCTAAGGAAAAAAAAAAAAAAAGTCAGATGCAGGCAGGCCCATGAGAAACTGGAATTTAAGATAGGATCCTGTGAGCTTTGCTTCTTCAGAGGTTATCTTCGGGACCACTCAATCACCCCGTGGAGACTGAAAGCCATGGCCCCCTCCTAACAGCCCAACATCTGGGAAGCTCTGGAAGGTTTTCAGGCTATCAGCAAAGCTTAATGCAACTTACTGTCAGGGTTAGCCCTTAGCCCTTAGCCTCCCCGACTAGCAGCAGAGCCTCTGAGTATCTGATATTTCTCTGGAGAGTAAGGTCCCAGGCCTGTTTCTTCTCAGATACAAGCAGGCTCAAGGTCTAAATAATCTCATGAGAGGCACAACGTGAGGGAGGAAACCCACATTTAAAGGCAAATTCTGATGGTTAATCTTACTGCACATCAGTTTTATTAAAATACATGGCTTGCTTCTTTGAGGGTTGGCCACGCTGTGGCAGTAAAGCACATCATAAAAGCGCGAGGGAAAATGACTGTCACTCATTACATCTCATTTTAGCAGCAAATGAGCCAGCAGGGTAAAGTACATGCAAGCTGACTTTGGTTCTAGAGGAGAATTCTCCAAGAAGCAACTTTCTCCTAAGAGACCAAAAGAGGCAGGGTGGGGACGTAAGCTAAGCAAAGATCCTTCGCTGTGGAGAATGCCTTGTTTAGAAAGTACTTAGTGGGGTAGAGTCAGTGACTGTCAAACAGCAACAGAGAGCAACCTCTGCCTGGGGAAATGCATGTATTCCCTGTACAGCAGAGAGGCTTCAATATTCTACTTCACCTCAACAGTAATGGTTACAACAGCCTTTTATACAAGAAAAGGACTCTGGGCCCCTTTCCCTCTTCAATGCCACAGGCCTAGTACAGTCTGGATGACAGGTGATGTTAACAGGGAGGAATGTTATCCATCCTGCCTAAACTCCATTTCCTGCAGGCATGACAGTTTTATTAAAACACAGTTTTATTGAAACAATATTTTAGAATATTTGTCAGGGGAGACAAAACCTGACTAACCCAACAGAAGGGAGAAATGATTTAGTGTTGCCTGGTCTCTGCCTGGGAAAACAAAACATGGTTGTTATCTCAGTGCCCAGGACTGAGACAGTGGGCACCCTTGACACAAACCTGATGCACTTAGTAATGAGGAATGGGGTACATTTAAAAGCATAGCTGAGGTAAAGACCAGGGCAGGTGCCAAGAGCTGTAGAGAGAGGGACTTTGTGACAGATACCCGGAACAGCCAAAGACATGGGAGAGTACAGAAGGGAAAACAAACACATCCCACTTCTTGACAGCATCACAGACAGCATCCAAACAGCTGAACGATCTGCCAGAAAAGGCAGCTGTGAACTCTTGGGATAAACAGTCCATCTAAAGCATTGGAGGGCTGAAAATGTCAAGAGTACACAGCCAAATGAGGCTTCTGTGCTTGACGAGGAATACGTAAGAAAGGTGGAGCTGAAACAACACATCAAGCAACGATACAGCAAGCATTAAAAAACACAGCACAATCGTCAAGCGAGACTGTGATAAGCTCGGAGCTTAGACTGTGTTAGATCTTCCACCAAACACAAGACCGAGAGTGGTGCTGACTGTAGAAACCAGCACTACGGCATTCTGTGGGTCCAGAAAGGGAGCAAAACTCAGTCAACTTAGAATTGTTTTTCTGGGTTTATGGAAGACTCCCAAACAAGCCTGCTGTCTCTGTGAAGCTAACTTCATCATAGTCTGTGATGAGCTCAACTGTGTCTCCCCTAAAAGTTGTATATTGAAGTCCCAACTCCCACAAACTCAGAATGTGACCTTATATGGACACAGAATCTTCAGAGAACTAATTCAGGTTAAATGAAACCTTTAGGGTGAGACCTAACCCCATCTGACTGGTATCCTTATGTAAGGGAGAAATCTGGACATGAAAAAAGCATCTATCAGGGTAAGACGAGGAGAAACTGGCCTCCCACGATCATGGAGAGAAGCCTGGAATGTCTCCTTTCTCACAGTCCAACCTCCACTTGCCTCCAGCATCATGAAATTTTCAAAATACAACTGGCCTGAAAAACTCCACCACCACTATATGTAGGCATCAGCAATAATAATTCCTCTTTATGTATGGCCCAATGTGCTAATTCAGTTAAATACAGATTGGTCACAAGATCAAGACTCAGGGCACAGAGGGAAACATGATACATCAAAGCCGGAGCACGGCATCAACATCAAAACCAATGAAGAGAATGTACACTTTACGTGTTCATGGGATGAGTCACAGCCAGCAAGAATGGAGCCTCCTCCCACGTCCACTGCTGCCAGGTCTCAAATACTTCTAGCCATTTCACCAGAGCAAACATGCCGATCAAAGATTGCTGTTCCTGGCATGGTGGAGGCCCTCCATGTGGTAAAGTCACAGTGGACTGAGGACCGCCAGTGCTAATGACTACAGGCCTCCAGACTGTGAAGCTCACCTGACCTTTAACTACATCTCACAGCTGTTAGTTAGCAAGCAGCAGAGTCACAACCACATTGGCTTAAATAAGGCAGTTACGATGTCATGCTAGTCACCAGGAAGACCATTCTACTGCTGTGGCAAAAGCTTGTTTTATTTATTACTTATTTATTACTATTACCACATCATTGGACTCCCAGGGACTTCTAGACATTACTCTTTGTTCTTCCCATATGAGATAGGTCAGACAGACTTATTTTAACTTGGAGGCAAACTGACACTTGGAGCTGGGTCACTGTCCTGAATGTGAGTGACATCCTGGAGCAGACCCCTCATCCTTGGCCATCAGATGCTGGTTATGTACTAGGCTCTCTATGGACCCATGGTAACATTTTCTCAGTTTCATTTTCCTAGCATTAATCTGAATAAAATGTCATTTCTGACTGTCAAAAATGTAACTTCAGAGCCCCTCTCCCATGAATATTCTTGAGATGGACACCCTTGTGTTATTGACCTAAGCTTACCACTATGAAGGTTTTACATATGTTTGGTTCAGGAAAGAAAACAATAGGCACAATGGAGTGTAAAGCTGGGGGGAGCTCCAGCTGAGACTAGCAGTGTCAGAATGTAGGGCCATTTTGAAAATTTAAAGTCTACACTACAAAACAGGGATATCAGCAAGGGGTCTTACTTAAGCGGAGAGGTAACCTGTGTTTCTAAGACTCATTACCTTTCCTGAAAGAACCCAGAGAAGACGCAGTAACGTGCACCTAAGACCTAGTCAGGTGCAGGAACAGAAGCCTGAGTGAGGAGTGTAACCAAGATGATGCCGGGCCTGGGGCCTGAGAGGAGCTGCCAGATGCTGAGGCTATGCAGGAAGAGCACAGCGGGGAGGGCACATTTGACGGTGAAGGTCCCAAATTCAGTATTAGAGTTGAGACTTCTGTAAAGTGCTGTGTTAAAATGCTCTTAGAGCATGCGTTGGTACTAAAATATAACGTGCTAGATTTACATTTTCAAAAATAAGACTAGAAAATGCACTCATGATCAGAGTTTCAGAAGCTCCAAGCCTACAAACTGCTTTTAAGTCAGGAAGCCTCCCTCAGACTGTTCTCCATGGCCACATTCCTGTCCCACCCCTGCATATTTTTGGTGAGACCAGTTGCTCTGAGAGTAGAAAGTCTCACAGAAAAACTAAGGGGTAAGTGGTCAAGATCACGGGACAGAGTAGTCAGCATCCTCCCCCTATTTTGCTACTATAATTTATTCCCTTCATGATCAGTGCGTTTTTCATAAACCTCATTCATTAAGACCAAAGATTCTGACTCCACCCAGACCTACTGAACTGAATTCTTAGGGTGGCACTGGAAAGCTGTACTGTAACAAGTCCTCTGGGTGACAAGGAAGCACACTCAAGTTCAGAAACCACTGACAGTCACCAATAACATCTCTGTGTCTACGTCCGTCTAGTCGCTGTATTGGACTCTGCACTAGGAACTGCTTGGCATTCAAAAGCTGTATTTAATACCAGAGCAAGCCTCTTTCCCCAGCAATGCCACCCTCCCTGTGAGATCCCACACTGTCTGCCATGAGATGACATCCAGGATTGTTTCCATAGAGTTACTCGTGTCCTTAGTGCAGGGGGCACCGGCCTTCCTGATCTGAACACACCACCTTGATCCTACACTCACAACAGAGACCCTGCTGGTTACTGGAATTCATGACAGCACCTGGTTATTCTAGGTCACTGTTTCTCAAGGTGAAATCAGCAAGCAGAAGAATCACCTGGAAGACAAGATGGTGCAGTTGAGAGAATCATGAATTCCGGGTTAGCCTGGGCTACAGAGTACGCCTGTCTCTCTCACACAATTACCTGGAAGGTCCTGTTCCTAGTCTATTTAGCCAGTAAGTCCTAGGGATAGGGCACGAGAATCCACACTTTCAATACACAGTGGGACTGAATTTTTATGGCCATAGATGAAATTCATCTTGATAATTAACCATGGGTCAGATCACCTGCCTCTGGGTTTATGAGAACCCTGAGGTCAACTGAAACAAAGGGGGTCATTTTTGCTCTAGCTTGTGGCTCACTTCTTAAACATTTCCTGTGGGTTGTGAATCTTAAAACACCCACCTCACACTTTGTGTTCACCCTAGATTTACCTGTGAAGACTCTGGGCTAATTTTCTTATCAGACAGAGTTTTTTGCCTGGTTCAAACTTATGGGATTAAACTCCAGGGCTACTGAACTTTACAAAGCTCAGCCCAGATACTGTGAGACCATATTGAAGGTATTTTCTGTCTACTTTCCTTTACTTAAGTCATTTGGAAACTGTCAGTTTCTTCAAGCTTTAGCAAAATGGAAGCATGGGATTTCAAGACATAAAGGAGGACATGCAGATATCGATCAAATTGTGGATGTTACCTGTAAGTAGTGTAACACGTTCCACCTCCACACCATCCCAGCTTTAACGATGAGAATTAAACTTACTCTTAATCAAGTGTGCCATGCCTATGAGCTCCATGTTTCTCCACCCCCACGTACCTGCAGGCAGGCAGTCAAAATATTCACCCCAAAAATATATAATAAGAGCAGAAAAAGTCAGAATTAAGTGAGTCTTAATGCTGCTGGAAATAAAGAAATGGCTGTAAAACAAAAATAAAAATGACAAGTTCTTTCCAAAAAATATCACTGAGTTTTCTTGAAGCAACCCATGCCTGTCTTCATCTTGCCAAACATATGCCAATCCTTTTCCTACGAACTGTACTGTTTAGTTAAATTTCCTCTAGTCCTTTCTAAATTAAGATGCACAAAAGCTATGGATGAAAGAGACAGATGAGGAAGTGTGTGCTCGCTCTCACTCACCCACACATATCCCTGAGGTTTATGAAAGTCATTAGCTTGTGCTAACTTATCCTTCCCTGAATTTGACAACTGAGCTGCAAAATCCCATTTCCAGGACTAATTTAAGACAATCGCTTAAATAAATGTTCACAGAAGGAACATACATTTGTTTGTGCAGGTTTGCAAGAATATTTTTAATTAAAATATAATCTATATGCAGCAAACATTGTCCTTTTTAGGTGTACAGTCCAATAAACTCTGACAATGCATGCAGCCATGTAACCGTGATTAAGGCTGTTGAGCCCTGTTGCTCAACGGAGGCACCATGAATGGCTACTAGCATGGGGCTTAGAACTGCACAGGCCCCAAATCATGTATGGTCTCATCAAAAATTTGGCTGAGAAAACGCAAATAACTAAATCTTTTACATTTGTTTTATGTGAAATTACAATATTTAATATGAATTACCTGAAGTACAACAAAAATAATTTTACCTGAGTCTTTCCTCTTTTTTGGAACTATTAGAAAAAATTAAAAGTTAATGATCTCACTTGTGCCTCAAATTGCCTTTTACTTGCAGGTGGTTTTGACTTGGCAATTTGCAGGGAATACCACATCCTATTCCCAGTTCCAGGCAACTACCAATTACCTTGTATACCTGAAACATTTGATTCTAAGAGGTTTTAAAATACTTCCATTAAAATATCTACCCTGAACCTTGTAATTTTTCTTAAACATTTTGTAGAGGCCTTTAAAATAATTTTTATCACTCGTTTTTAACTTCACAAGAGTTTTAAAAGACTCATCTATAATAGTATTTGTTAATCAATATCATTTTCATTAACTGGCCTCGAATGCACTTGGGGCAATAAGTTGTCTTCCGAGGGATGTGCACAGTGGTCCTCAAATGAATGGAGGCTATTGTGCACACACACAACAGCATCTATTCACACATGCTTCGGTAGATCTGAGCCAGAGGTGGGGAACCTCCGAGAGCTTAACTTAGCCTCAGGAAGTGGAGAGAAAGCTTTATCTGTGCTCACAGGCTGAGTAGACACGCACAGCACTGAGCCAGCCGATGTGGGAGAAGAGCAGAAGGGTGATCTGGCCCGCTAGCTGGCCTGTGAGGGAGGACTCTGTGATGCCCGATGATAACAGCCAGAGACAGGCAGAGCCAGTCAACTGCATCCTGCCCGCCCGACTCATCCCAGCCCCGTCTGCTCCCTGTCTGCTTTCCTCCAGGCCCCTTCCAACTAATCTGAAAAGAATTATTATTTATAACAGGCATTCATTCTGCCTGCTGCTATTCATAGTCATCTTCACTTACTCTAGATTCTTTTTACCATCTGTCTGATTTTCCAAAACACAATAAACACTCTAGGTAGACAGGAGACTGCAGAGAGTCTCCCATAGGCTAGTCAAGGGCTCTACCACTGAGCCACACCCACAGCCCCGAGCCCCACTTTCTATTAGGTTATCTTGGCTCTGCCTCTAGGTTAGGTTCCTTCTCAGCAGTCAACTTTGAGCATGTCTGCCCTCCCCTCTCTTCTCACCCATCTCCACCTTTTCCTTCACAGTGCCCTGAGGACTAGAAGAACAAGAATCATCTGAATGTCTGAATTTTAAGCATTTTGCTATTAGTCTCCTAAGAAGACCTCAGCTTGTTTCTTGGGAAGCCTACATCCTATCATCCCTTCAAACTTTTTTTTTGTCTTTTGGTAAAACCATTGCACCCAAATTATAATGTAGCCAAAGGGAGAACTGTCAGCCATCAACAGTGTCCACAGTTTCTAAACACAGCAAGTGGCACTCACCTCACCCTCCTAGCCAACGGATTCCCACTGGGTCTTTTGAATGTACTCAGGGGGGATGGTTTCTACCATGGCTCCCTTGCTAGACTGGGTTCCTTTACTATGACCCCCATGGTCAGGTTAGGTTCCCAGCATCCACATCAGGAGACTCACAGCCATCGGTAACTCTAGTTACAGAGGACCCAAGGCTCTGGCATCTATGTGGTGTACATACACAGACACACATACATGAAATCATTAATTAGTTAGTTAATTAATTAATTCCTACCACAAGTGGCAGAACATAGGGTCTGGAACTTGTTAGGCACTCAACTGTCCGGGGTGTGTGTGTGTGTGTGTGTGAGGTATTTCTGATATAAACTAAGACAAGAGGATCACAAGTTCAAGACCAGCCTGAGCTACATTCAATCTTCTTGCTTTGGTCTCCCAAGAGCTAGATTACAGATATATATCATATGGCCATCATTCATTAATTTCAAAAGCAGCAAAATAAGTAGGTACCTGCATTCTCTAGAGACACAGAAACAACAGGAGATTTTAATGTATAAAAAGAGACTAGTTACAAAGAATTGCTGAGAAGTTCCAAGATCTGCCTGCTCCCTGTAATCTACAGACCTAGCGTGGCAGTGGAAACCTAAGTATGACATGTAGCAGACGTATGTGCAATCTTGGGGGATGGAAATCTTGGGGGATGGAAATGGAGGGAAAATGTGAGAAAGATCTCATGGAACTGACTGATTCTAATGAAGAGAGTGCAGCCTACTATTGTATGTGCTCAGAATACTCTGAAACTGAAGGGACAGATCCTGTCCCTTTACATAATTCTGACCATAACTTGGTTCCTTTGTTGCCATGGTAACCAACAGTCTTGGAACACAAACTTCTCAGAAGCAGTTGGGCTTTACATCACTGAGACATGGGCTCTGAAGGGTTTCTGACTCCATCACTTTGTCTCCACTGCTGGAGCAGCCCTCAGATCAGGGCATGACAGAGGCATGTGCATGAGCATGTGTGTGAGTGTGTGGTCTTCCAGGTTTGTTTACAGGGAGATTATGGAAAATGCAGAATAAACATGCCATCAGATGGTGGGAAGATGGGTGCTCGAATGACAGTCACCTTTCTGGAAAGCATTCTGGTATCAATTATTATGTCTATATATTTATGATCTTTGGTCCACTAACTCCATGGATCATGGTATGGTCTTAAGTAACCTAGTGATCATTAATCAGCCAAGTTATTGAGTATCAGTAGGTGACACCTAAGGCTATTTAATAAGAAAGTAGTTAAGAATATTAGAATAGCCATAGGTTATTATAAACTTGATATTAACTTTCTATTGATGTGAGAACCACATGTATTTGGATATGTGTGTATATGTACATATGTGCACAGATATACATATATACTAAGAAATTAGTTACCTTGACCTCAGAAGAGTGGACTGAAAACATACTTGACTCCAGTCACACTTCCCTGTCATTTTCAAATTTCCCTTTTTGTTTATAAGCTCTCTCAGCTACTGTCAAACAAATAAGAGGCACAAAGAAGAGATGCCAGAGTGTTTTTGTCTTTACAGAGGCAGAAAGTACAAAAGGGTGGACTATATAGAGTGGAAAGAATAGTTTCAATTAGAAAAAGGGATGGGTCATATAAAAACTTCCCCCCATAATATCATTTACTAATTTTTTCTTCTGAAGTTTCCAGAATCAAGGAAAACTTGAGATTGGACACTCTCAGCACCATGACAACCTCACCCTCCAGCAGTGACTACAGTAGCACAGAGGATTCTATTTATGAATGCAAATCCAACCAGAGCGCCTCGGTGGGCTACTACCCTTCTGAGAACACCTTTTCCTATGAGGACATGGTCTCCCGTGAGGAGACAGCCTCTGTGGATTCTTTGGTCCATTTCCTCCCTCCTGTCCAAAGCACCTGGAGGACAGAGAGTTTAAGGAGACTCTTCAGGAAACGAGATCGGGTGGAGCATGACCCAGAGCAGTTCAGCAAGCTAAGCATCACACTGGCCTGGGATATCGATGTGGACTCTGACCATGCAGACTCTCTTGCTAATCTGGATCTAAATGCCCATAGCCAGTGGATGAATAAGTGGCCAGAAGACAAGACAAAACTGACTCCCTGCAAACTGGATAACCTAGTACAGAAACTTGAGATATTTCTAGGAAAAGAAAAAGGTGGCCAGCATGACGGCTGTGTGCTCCCTGAATCTACTCAGAAGGAAGATGTCCACCTCAACAGCACTACCCCTCCACATACTGCTCAGGTCCGTCCTAAAGAACGTGATGTTTGTCAAGACTTGTCCAAGCACAGATCCCTGGAAAATGAAGATATCTGTCAGGTCCTAGAGGATCCTCCAAGGTTACTGAAAGATGAAGTTGTGGTGAGCACAGAGATGCATGCCTCCCAGGAGAGCAAGGGGCAGGACTGGGGAAGACAAGGTTGGACAGTGGAGCCTCACTCTCACTACCTGCTGTGAGGCAAGGTGGGCCCCAGGAGACTAGGACAGGGGGGAATATAACAGTAAGGAGAGGAGATGGGGCACTGTAAGAAAGATACTACAGAGCACAGAGGGAGGGAAGAGGGGTAAGCACAGCAACCCTCAACCACAACCACATAAAAATGGAAGTGTGTGTTCTAGTCAGTTTGTCTCGAAACTTTGCTATATTTGGGCTATTTGGGCAAATGGGCTTGGGTTCTATAAAGGAGTAGACAGCAGGCCCACTGATTTTGACACTACATGCATCTAACTCATCCTGTTTCCTCAGCAGGAGATACGACAGGCATCTGAGAGTTCCTTGGAAACCTCCTCCATGTCATCCTCTCAGCCAGAGGGTGCTTCCCGCTCACACAACATATTCTGTATGAACTTTCGGTGGGTCTTCCAATGGCTGCGGACACAAATCTTCTCCCGATGGAGGAGAGAGCACCCTAGCCAGGCTACCAACACCTGGCACCAGAAAGCAGTGAGAAATATACATTCTCTCAGAAGCAACAGAATCCAACCCCAAGAATGACTCAAGAATGAGTTCACCTGACAGCCCCAGATTTTTAAACCTTCGAAGCCTCTTGTTCAAAAATTCCTAAGAGGTGTATGTGTCCTCTCCTCCGCCTCACAGATGAGGAAATCAATACCTGGAGTACACAGTGGGAGTTTCCAATCTTCACATTCCTTCTGAACAAGCCACTTATTACAACCAGGGAACAAGTGTACCTGAAGTAGTCTGGTATCCTGGACCACCAGAACTGCTGTCTTGATGTTGGACCCACGACTAGGCAGTGGCTCCAAACAGTCTCAATGCCCACTGGAAGCACCACCTAAGCTGCCCCACCATGGTGGGAGGCTGGTCGGATATATACTGCCTTCTGGAAATGAGGGTTTGCATAATGAAAGAGTAAAACACACATAAACAAAATGGAGGCAAAAAGGAGGAGGGAGAGGGGATGCTATTCTTTTGGGAAGCAGACACTACCTAAGTTTACCAAGAGATAATTCAGCCTTCTGAATTCAACAAGCATATTTTCAGCCTGAGTCAAAGTAATTTGCTTGGAGAAGACACACAGATCTGTGTTTATTGGGGAAAAAGTCGTGGGGATTGTTGAGCAGGGGTTCCCATCTCCCCCAAGACTATACTGAAGAAAAAGCCCAATTCTTTAGGAAGATTTCTGGTTTCTGCCTACTCCTTTTAACCTCTGGAACTATGCAGCAATAGGAAGTATTCAAGCACAGCTCATTCATTCTAGTGTCCAATGCGTTATCCAACCAAAGCAGGTCCTCTAAGCCTCACGTGTGGGGAAGGGGTGAGGCTAGCCACTTTGAGTATCAAAAGGGATGCGCGGGAGCTGGAGGGCCATTGGGGTTTGGGGGGTAAGAATGTTACTGAACCTTTAAGTCTCCTGTAGAATTACTATAATTGTCAGGCACATGTTAATCTCATTAATCAATAAATTCTGGGATCTATTTAACCTTATGACTGAAAATATAAAACCATTCTTTAAAGTGTATCTCATCCTTGAAGGGAAGGCTCAGTTGCCTGAATTATCTGGGTGAGTATAACTTACACAATCACATTCTGGAATTCATAATACTGTAAATATAGGATACAGCATAATAATTTATCAAACTTAGAAGTTATTCAGCTCTCTGCAAATGCTAACGCTAATGCATTATAGACCAACCATGAAAAGAACCCCGCTACGGGGTTTGGGGTGATATATCAGTAAACAAGGGTAAAATCTTTTTTTTTCCAAGACTTTAAGAATACAAGACAAATTCACAGTTCAAGGCAGATATGAGTTCGTCTATTTAGACACAAGAACATCTTCCAGGCACTTTTAGTCCTAGCACTTGGGAGACAGAAGCAATCAGATCTCTGTGAGTTTGAGACCAGCCTGGTTTACATACCAAGCTTCAGAATAGCCAAGGTTACAGAGAGAGACCGTGTTTCAAATTCCCTCATAAGACAGGAGAATAAAAATGAAGTAAATGCTAAATGAATTCCTAGAGAATGCTAAGGCTCTAAATTCAATATTAAAGAAGGATGTAGTTAGGAGAAATAATTGGCTCAAATGTGAACTGCAAGTGAAGAATTTACACAGCACACATGGTATCTAATTTCAGGATGACAGGTGGGGTTTATGTTGCACTGCCTGCCAGGAGTCTTTTCCTGCTACCCCCTAACTCCCCAGCAAACAGAACAATGGTCAGCTTTCAGAAGAAACAAAATCCCTATCAGATAACACTGCTGAATGAGCCCGTCTTCAGCAGAGTGGGTGCAAAAGCCCTTGGATAAATTCCCTGAAAGATTATTAGTCTAGATCAAGAAGTTCCCTTGCTAGACAATTTCCGTCTTATCCCACATTTCAAACGAACCTCATGGATTTAATACCCTTTTATTTCAGTACAGTATGCTTGATAAAAAAAAAAAACTACTTCCAAGGCACGGACGGAGGGCATCTCTCCAGTTTGTGGCTTTTGAAAGAACACTAATCTCATTACCACAGCATTATCTGTTCAGAAGGGAATAAGAATGGTAATTGACTTGCATACTCCTTGTCTACCTCAATATCTATTATTTTAAGTTAAAAAAAAATCCTCTAAAATACAAAGAGCAGTCACTCCCCCTCTTCCCTGACCATTATAAAACTTCCCTTGTAAGCCCACGCTCAAAGAACAGACGGCATGTCAGATGCACCCATGGGCTCAGACTTTGGGGTCTTACGTTTTCCCAAACAGGAGACAGTTTATCAGTAAAGTGGCATCAGAATATTTGTACCATTATTGCAACACAGCAATTTCATTCACATAAGGACCAGAAATAGACACTGAATCCACTGTGTAAAGGACTGTCAGGAAACAGTATTTGGAGGTAGTCACTCCACAGGTAGAAAGCAGCCTACACCTTCAAGAGAAGCAGCATAGACTGGCCGGCAATGTTCAACCTGAATCTCACCACAACGACTGCAGTAGTCAGATAAATCTTAGATTGTAGAACACTCTACTAGACAACTCTCTGGAACTAAACATGTTAGGATCACAAAACACAAAATAATTTTTTTTAATTGAAAAAGACAGAGAGACATGGCAGGTTATAATGGAGACAACAGAGAGAGACATGAGGCCAACTGCTATTCATGATCTCCAACTGAATCCTGGATCAAATCCACAAAGCTAAACAAAACTTAGGTAAAGGATTCTTCATAACATCTGGAAAAAACAGATAGTGACAGTATATAATATGATTGAGTAGCTGTGTCAGTCATGGTTCTCTAGAGGAACAGAACTTATAGAATGAATATTTATTTATTATATCTTTTAGATAAAATATAACATGTATATATTCATTAGAATGGCTTACAGGCTGTGGTCTAGCTAGTCCAACAATGGCTGCCTATGAACAGAAGATCCAAGAATCCAATAGTTGTTGAGTCCACAAGGCTGGATGTCTCAGCTGTCTTCAGTAGAAGCCAGAATCCTAAAGAAGGCGGTTCTAATGCCAGTAACAAAATGGACTTGCCAGCAAGAGCAAGAACAAACAGGCAATGACCAAACTTCCCTCTTCCAGGTCCCACTTCAAAAGATTTGAAGTAAAGGTGTAACTTTCTACCTCAAGAGATTCAGATTAAAAGTGGGTCTTCCCACTTCAAATGACTTAAGGGAAAAAATCCCTCTCAGGTGTCCTGAGTCGCATGGGCTTTAGTTAGCTCCAGATGTAGTCAAGTTGACAACCAAGATGGCTGCACAGGTGTTACCAACTGACGATATGGTTGAATATTTACTGTATAATAACACCAAGGCTACATAAGAGAACACTTTTGATTCTTTACAAATAAGAAAATAAGAAAGCTAAGACCAGGAAACCACTAAGAAAAATAAACTCTAAGAAGTAAGGAGTCCAGTTCTCTATGCCTAACATTTTCATGACACAGTATCTTAGTCATATATCTACTTAAAATAACTAACATTTAAAGCACTGGAACATGATATTAGCTGCTAAGGTTATATAAATGGGACAGTTTTTTAGACTCCCTCATTCATCCTGGGATCTGTCTTGGATTCCTTGGCTCCAAGGAACGTCCAGTCAGTCTCATGCACAGTCAGGGGTGTTCAATTCCTAACTGGAGCTCACGAACGGGTCTAGCTGAGAGCAGAATGGCATCCCAGGGTTGTTCTAAAGCAAGAGCTCCGCTTGCTTAGCTTCGCTGAGGTCAGAAGAGTTTTGCCCACTAGAGACAAGTTCCCTACCTTTCAACGACCTCACATTGCAAGGGCTTGCCATCTCCTCTACCTTGGGAAGTTCTCGCTGTACAGACCTCTCTGCTCCTCACCATGCAGGAACAGGTCTGAGAGCTCCTGAACGTTGTTTTGATGTTTCCTTTCCTTCTGGAGCAGGACAGCATCAAAAGTGCCTGGATGGGAAATAGTGCACACAGGAAGCACAGGAAGCACAGCGAGCTTAGGCCCTGTCTGAGACAAACGTGCACGTCAACATTCAATGAACACTCTGCCAGCAGTGAACATCCAGAAACTCTCGACAATTTTATCTTTTCATCCCAGGTTAAAGAAGAGAGTTATTAAGACTTCCTGGCTTTGGCCCCTGGTCCTCTAAACTTGCTGTGAATTCTGAGGAAATTAACCTCTCTGTGCCTTCTTTTTCTTCATCTATAAGCTGTAATACTACAGCACTAACCTTTAAAAGAAGAAAGTAGTAATGAGTACTTAGTACAAGGATTAATGGCACATTATGTTTACAGAGTTTAAGTGCTGCTAACTGTTGTCAACATAACACTCTTTATTCTAAGAAATCTCTCACAACTCCTGGTGGCCACAGAAGAAAATTCAAGTAAAAGGGCACTGCACTTCTCTACAGTGCCTCCTCACACCGACCTGAGATCAGAGCATCCATAGCGGCAGTTTCTAGGCGCTCCTGCCAAGGCTCATGCTCTTTCACCTATCAGGAACTTCCCCCACCCTGGCTACATCTTCAGTCCACACTGCTTCTCCTGTTTTCAAATCCTATCCTTCAAGCACAGGCTATATTCAAGCCATGCTACAGAAGAGAGCCAGCGAGGCCTGAGGCTTAACCCCACCCCTTGTGTCCCCAAGCACTTGTTTTTGGTGTGTAAATGCACATTTTACCCTGACTTGTAGAAATCAGAGCAGAAACACATGCCCACACCTCTCTCTCCCACCAGACAAAGGCTCTGATGTTCTGCTTATCTCTGCATGCTCCAAAGCCCCTGACCCAGTTTCTCATACAGAGGCTCCATGATAAACCTTTGGTAAAATGAATGGTTAATCTGCAGGAAACAATTTAAGTCGATAAGATCTAGGATGGAATGTCACTTCCTTTCATAACCTTTAGCTGGCTTCTGTGGGGGAGTGTCTCTGCGTCTCGACCACATGACCTATATAGCTGGACTGGGGGTGGGGAGATTCATGGCCGACAACTAGGGTCGGTGCACTCACATGTGTACACTTGTTGTGTGCATGAATCTGTCCTGTGCTAGCCCTGTACAACCCAAGACCACCACTCTAGGTGGTTTCAGGATTGTTCCAGCTGGTGGAGGGGGAAGTATGGGCGTCGGGGATTGCCCTCAGCCCTCATGGAGGTTCCTGGCCTTTTGGTTCAGCTTGACCCTCAGACTGTGAAAGGCCCTTTCCAAGGTGAATCCTGAAGGTTTTCACATCAGTGTCCCTTTCACTGTCTCAAATTTTACTGTCTCAAAGATTCCCCACCCATCCCCACCCCTGCCTCCAGCTTGGTGCTAAAAGGCTACCTGACATCCCCAAGTCAAGAAGGCTGAGAGACCTCAGGGACAAGCTTTATGCATGCATGGGTCAGAATGCACTTGGCCATGAGCTAGATGTTAATGATTCAACTATTAAATCGTGCCTAAAAAGAAACACATAAAACAAGATTAGGTACTAATTTGGTTGACAAAAAATGCCGTGACCAGAGGCTGGCAGGAAATTAATTCTGTATTTCCTCTAGGAAAAATACCCAGTTATTTCAGGTTCATGCCAACTTTACAGAGCATGAGGTGACAAGAGACAGGAGTCCAGAGAGCAGAATCCCACCACAGACACTTTTTTCCCTTTTCGGTGCTATCTCAGGAAACAACACCCAGCCCTCAGAGCCTGCACTACTCTTGGGCCCCAGTTTGCTATCTCAGCCTTTCTGGATCACTCAACCTTACAAAGGAGAGCCACCGGGCCCAGGGGGTTGCGTGGGTTAGGGGGTGCGTGCTGTCTTCTCCTGTGAGAAGGCTAATGACTGAGGCCTGCCATTCTTATCATTTCCTGCTTGGAGCTTGGGTGTTAACCTTTCCCAGACACACAGGAGCCCCAGTGTGGGTGAAAGGGCTCTGAAAGGGCTGTTCTGTGTCGGACTCAGGCAAAACCAATACATAGCACAGCAAGGACCCAGTTTGACACGAAGGTGTCTATTCTGCTTTCCAGGAGACCTTTGCATGCATCCAGGTGCCACAGAATGTAAACAGTCATTAAGATAATTGGCCAAGGAGCTACAGAGGGCTCAGGTTCAGTTCCCAGCACTGACATGGTAGCTCACAACCACCTGTAACTCCACTTCCAGGATATCTAAAGCCCTCTTCTGACCTCTATGGGCACCAGGCATACATGCGGTATGCATACATATATACACAAAGGCAAAGCATTCACATACATGAAATAAACATAAATCTTTAAAAAAATTCTAAAAAGATAATTGGTCAAGCAGGCAACATGGCATGCACCTGCAACCCAGCAATGAAGGAAGCTGAGGCTGGAAATGTGTTAATTTGAGGACTTATCCCAGCCTCAAAACCCCAAAAACAAAAGACCTCAGATAAGCTTTTGATGCCAGCCATTGACACATACTCTGCTTCTGAAGTGACCTTATAATACTAATATATGTAATATATTATATATAATTTTAATATATAATCTTTTTCTTTGCAGAGCTGGGAACCAAACAGGGCCTTGTGTACACTAGGTAAAACCTGGACTGCACACACAGCCCAGTAACAGGGTTTTTTGTTGTTGTTTTGAGACAGAGTCTTACTATGTAAGCCAGTCTGGCCACGTGCTCACTATCCTCCTGCCTCGGCCTCCCACGTGTTAGAATTACAGGCATGCACTACCATGCCTGGCTCCTCTACTACTGGTTTTTCTTGTTGAAAAACCCCAGATGCATTCCAGTTGCCCATGGCTCCCTTTGCCTAGTTTATCATATAAACTCCTTTCTGTCTCATGATATGAGGACCTACCTGCTCATAGCTCAAGGTACACTTCCATGCATAAGTCACTAATAACTGTGTTTCTGCACAGTCCTGGAGCTGAGTCTTTGTTGAATCCCTTGACACCTTCTGCCTTTGGCAGCCGGTTCTAACACAATGTATTCTCCTAAAACAATGTATTCTCCTAGAATTCAAGGTCTCACTTGTCTAAGCAAATATACATTGTACGGTTTTCAAAAATTATGAAGAATAAGGCAACTCAGATTCCACTAAGTTATCCAAAACCTTTAAGAATGCCTCAGAAGCCACATGACTCCTGGACAGAGCTAACCTCCTCCAAGAGTAAACAATTTCAGTGCCCAGGCACAGGAATCTGGCTTCCTTGCGTCATTCAGGAATCCCATGCTCAAAATGAGGGACATTAGTGGAGGCTTCTGCCCTATGTCCTAGCTCTCTAAGTCTAATGCTCACTTGTTGAACAAAACTGCCATCCATGCACACAATGACTGAAAAGCTTCCAAGCAAGCTGAGAGGCCACGGCAGGGGTAGGTACCAAAAAACAAGGGTCAGAAAAGTTAGGTCCCAAGTAAATATAGTACAAAATGCCCAGAATAGCCCAGAAAGACAGCTGCTGACCTTTTCCTCTAAAATCTGCATATCACAGTGCCAAATGCCCGATAACACTCTAAGGCCAAGCCAGAATTACTACTACAGAGGGAAGATATAAAGTAAAATCCACACAGACAAGCATATCTGACAGTGCCATGACATTTGAATTTGGGTACAAATGTAAAGAGGGAGGACATTATTGTACTATAGTTAGCAATGGATTATACACCACAAACTCAAAGCTGCCATAATTTCTACAGATACCTCCTGAAAGAAAAATGTGCACACAGCAGGCAGAGTCTCTTTCCTTGGATTGTGATGCACAGATGTATGAACTGGGCTAAATGGGGGGGGGATTTACAAACCCACTTAAATCTATTCTCTATTTTTGTACTTCTCAAGCAATGGAAGGCCTTGGCTTACTGGAACCCTGATGTGGGGACCACTCACCTCCAAAGGAAGGAAGGGAGGGAAAAAAGGAAGGAAAGAAGAAGGGAGGGAGGGCAGGAGGGAGGGAGGGAAGGAAGGAAGGAAGGAAGGAGAGGGAAGGAGAGAAAAAGAAATTCACATTTGATACCTGTCACACAGAAAGCATGGTCTTCTAATAAAAGAAATAAATGCATTAAGACCTAAGACAGACAGACAGACAGTCTCTCTCTCTCTCTCTCTCTCTCTCTCTCTCTCTCTCTCTCTCTTTAAACATGTGGGAGGCTGTTTCTTTCTCTGTCTGTAGTAATACTCCAACACACTTGTCTCATACAGACAAAAAGGGATTTTCTTTTTTTTTTTTAACTTTTTATTAGGTATTTTCCTCATTTACATTTCCAATGCTATCCCAAAAGTCCCCCATACCCTCCCACCCACTCCCCTACCCACCCACTCCCACTTTTTGGCCCTGGCGTTCCCCTGTACTGGGGCATATAAAGTTTGCGTGTCCAATGGGCCTCTTTCCAGTGATGGCCGACTAGGCCATCTTCTGATACATATGCAGCTAGAGTCAAGAGCTCCGGGGTACTGGTTAGTTCATAATGTTGCACCTACAGGGTTGCAGATCTCTATAGCTCCTTGGATACTTTCTCTAGCTCCTCTATTGGGGGCCCTGTGATCCATCCAATAGCTGACTGTGAGCATCCACTTCTGTGTTTGCTAGGCCCTGGCCTAGTCTCACAAGAGACAACTATATCAGGGTCCTTTCAGCCAACGCTTGCTAGTGTATGCAATGGTGTCATCGTTTGGAGGCTAATTATGGGATGGATCCCTAGATATGGCAGTCTCTAGATGGTCCATCAAAAAGGGATTTTCTAATCACTACAACTGTCCCAAGATTTGAAGTTCTAGAAAAGACTCCTACAGCTTTGGTAAAAGAAGTAAACGGCTCCTGACTTTCCCAAACTCTACCCACACCCACGAATGTCCACTTACAGAAGTAAACAGATCAACTAAAATCCCATCGGCTTTTCAAGAGCAGCCTAGGTGTCTGATGGAGAGATCTTAAGGAAAGGCTATGGAGAATCTCGGCAGTTACAAAATGGCAGATCTTCCATGCTGACCAGAGAAAGCGCCAGGCAGAGAACGGTGACCCATCCTGGTGAGAACCATCTCTCAGGAGTACAGGTGACAATCTCCCTGTATGGGCCTTGAACTGGCTCTGATTCTGGGATTTTCTTTTCAAATTCCTAATACCTGTGTAGATGTTACCAAAGTCCCAACACAAAAATCTATAATCCTAAATATTCTAAAATCCAATCCTCAGCACCACTCTCAAGAAATTCTAAGGGTTGGTTCTAAGTTCAATTCCCAGCAACCACATGGTGGCTCACAACCATCTATAATGGGATCTGATGGCCTCTTCTGCTGTGTCTCTGGAGACAGCTACAGTGCACTCATGTAAATGAAATAAATAAATCTTTAAAAAAAAAACAAAAACTTTAGAAACACTTCAGGTTAAAGACATGAGATCTTTACTTTTGTTTTTTTATTGTTGTTTTGGTAAAATGTATTTCATATTAATTATGCTCACTCCACAAAAAAAAAAAAAGTCAGGAAATAGACATGTCAATTCTAAGGAACAGAGTGACAGTGAGTGCAAGGGGGTTATAAAGAAAAGGGCAGATAGGACATAGTCATGGGATATGCTTTCCTTGGGGGTGGGGCAGAATTGACACTATGTCAGGGGCTATACTCTAAGGCTGCACTCTGAGGCTATACTCTGTCACAGGCTACACTATGTCAGAGGCTGCACTATATCAGAGGCTACTCTATGTCAGAAGCTACATACACACTATGTCTGAGGCTGCACTCTGTCAGAGGCTGCAAATTGCAGGCTCACAGCAAAGCGCTATATGGACACACAGGCAGGCCTGTATGGGTGGAAGACATCCCAATGTTACAGCCGTTCTTAAACCATTTAAGAGAAGGCAAAGACATAGCTAGACAGGGGGCTCCACCTCATTCTTACAAGTGGCTCCGGCTATCCCCAAAAGTGGTATAACCAGGTACAACAGGCTACACCCAGCCAAGAAAGCAAGAATCAATATCATATAGGAGGGACAAAGGCATTACCTGTGCTCTTAGGCACATGATGCTACTACATCAATACTCAACTGGCAGTAATGCCTCCCAAGCCCAGTGGACAAATATCACATGGGTTTTGATGCTTTCCTGTGCTGCTCCTGCCGTCAGGCTCAGGACAGCCATAATGAGTAAGTGAAAAACACAACTGAACACTTATTTTTATTCTGTTAATTCCATGCATACCAATATTTCAATTTTCTTCTGGAAATGGGGTCCAAAGCAGCCTCAAAAACAGAATCCTCTTGTCTCAACCTCCCAAGTACTAGGATGATAAATATACCATGACACACCCACCTTGATGCTAATATTTGGTGTTTGTTGCTGTTGCTGTCATCTGAGACAGGGTGGCTCTATGCAGCCCTGGCTGTCCCGAAACTTGTTATGTAGGCCAGGCTGAGTAACTCACAGTTACTGCTTCCCCAAATACTAGGAACAAGACATGAACCACTCTACCAGGCACCGCTAGTATTTTAATTGGTGCTCTTAAATACATATTTCTTCAATATCTAAACAATAAAACAAACCCAACATTTAAAAGGCACGGTCTTAATTGCATGACTAGAATGTGGGAACTGAGAATTGAAAGACAGACATAAGGAGATCTCTTACAGAAGACCTCCTTCATCCCTCAACAGAAGAGGAGAGGAAACACAAGAAGACTCGAGTACAGAACCCCGATTTCTACTTTACCGATGTGAAACCCCAGGATGCTATCACCACAGCCTTTAGCTTTGCACAAGTGTTAGTCCTGTATGTTAGTCTTGCCACTGTCTTCTGTCAGCCTACAGAAAGTTGCTCCTTGAGGAGGACGCATACTAAAAGAATCAAGAGTGGGAGTCACCCCACTAAATAAATAAATACATACATACATAAACCTAAGTTTTTATGTATACCATGAATGAATATGCAATGACTTTTAATCTACCTATTATTTAGTTCAGAGGAAAATATACCCAACCCTTAATGAACAAAGCATACAAAGTAGTATCGGTGAGATATGGATTTACACACACTCACAGAACCCTGCATCCCTTATAGTCTGGTCACAGTTTCTATTTGTAAACACAAATTGCAAGACAAGACCATCTTCACCCTTACAGTCATAGAAACTTCTGATCCTGGACAGGCATGAGAGAGAATATAATGTCAAGAAAAGCACAAATGTACACAAGACAAGAGCCCACCTCTGCTCCTGTCTCAATCTAAGCCAAATTCCTGCTTTTCCACCACACAGTAGAGAAGTTGGGGGCTGGAATTAGACGCTCACAGTCACCGCTCTTTCTGGCTCAACCACCTCTACAAGTTCCCTTCTCACACTAGGCTATTTTGTTAGATCATGAACTCATCATGTGCCACAGCTCTGACAGAGGTGGATGACGCTGACCATGGTCAGCTGGAAATCTTCCAGACCTCAGACTGGACATGGTCTGCAGAATCAGTCACTCTCTGAGACCTCGCCAAAACCCTGACCATCAAGATACTGCAAAACACCCAGCAAGAGTTAAAAGCAATGCCAGAAATGACAATGTGCACAATGACCCTGCTCTCCCTGAATTCAGCTGCACTGGCCTCAAGCTGACACAAGTAAATAACTAAGGTCTTCAGTGGAGGGCCCTGCTGAGTGACACACCCAGGACATGGGACAGGTGTTTCCTACATCTTTCCTTTTCAACTTGAGGTTTGGGTTAGCATTCCCATGCTTAGTTTCATAATGTTCTTTTTTAACTGGGAAAACACTATGTTGTATTAGATGGCTGCTAGTCACAAGAATAAGAGAGCACCCATGCACACACTGAAGACACATCTGTGCTAAACTGGAACAGGAAGTGTATGGGGCATGATAATATCCCCGTTTTACAGGTAAAGAAGCTAACCAAGGGGTCATAGGACAAGAAGAAGGTGGAGCTGTGATCTGAAGACAGAACTCTCTCAAACAAAAGCTCTAAGGCCCACACCATTATAAAACTACATTTTCCTAGTTTGGTAATTTTATTCAGTTACTTCCTGGCTCGAGATTCAGACTTTACGGACTATTTTTCAAAGCTTTCTGAAAGGAAAATCAAAGCTTCTCGTGAGTCTAGCATGCTAGATCAGATCCATTTCATTTACTCCTGGCCCTAGACTCATCAGGTCTTACACATCAGGTCCTTCTCTGAGATGTCACTTTCCCAGGCTCTTGATCTGGTCCACCAAGTGTTGTCACAGTTTCTAGGGCAGCGCAGACACACCTCTCTCTAGACTCTCTTCTCTCCTCTGCAATCCCTTTTTATGCTATGCAAATAAAACCTGTCTGTGCCAAGGGACCAGCCTTACACATCACATGCATTCCAGGGAGGACTTCTGCCTGGCCATGCCCCAGAGGACCCATGAAAACATCTCCTGTCCCTTATGGGTGTGGTGCTCAGAACATCACAGGGAAGAAGGCCACCTAAATATCAATACTTTTGCTTTCAAAGAAGTCTACTTTCATCTCACTCCTCAGAACCTAAATTGCTGAGTGGTTCACAAGTGAGCATAAGACAAGATAGGCACAGAAATAATTAAAGGGTCAAAACTGAGTACTCAGCCTAGAAAGACCATGTTAGAGAGAGTTAGGAGACGACTGCCCATGGGTCTCTGTGGCCTTGAGGTGGCTAACCTCCCAAAGACTCAAAGTTTCACACACAGAGGAAAAGACCACACATCTTCCTCACTAGATAGCTTAGCAGTTACAAGTACATACTGCTCTTGCTGAGAATCTGAGTTAGGTGCCCAGTACACATGTGGAAGTCCACAACATCTTGCAATTCTAGCTCCAGTAACCTAACACTCTCTTCTGACCACCATGGGCATTGTGCTCACATGCACATACCTGTCCTCACACATGCATAAACACATAATTTAAAAAAAAAAAAGTAAGGCGCTGGAGAGATGTTTCAACAGTTAAGTGCACTGACTGCTAATCCAGAGGACCCAAGTTTGATTGCCAGCAGTCGCTTTGTTGATTTACAACCATCTATACGCCTAGTTCCAGAGATCCAATGTTCTCTTCTGGCCAGGCACCAGGATCCCAAGCTGTGAACAGACATATATGCAGCCAAAACATCCATACACGTAAAATAAGGTCTTTTAAAAAATTTGTATGTATGTACAGCATTAAAAATGGGCTGGATAGTACCCGAGTGCCCTGCAATTACACAATTAGATCTCATCAGAGCAAGGAGAAGGGAAAAAAAAATAAACCACATTTAGTAACAGGGGAATGTCACAATGTCACATACAGACTGAGTGAAATGAGCCACATACAAAAGAATATATACTGTATGATTATAGTCAGAAATTTTAAAGGCAAGTAAAACTACTCAGACACCAACAGTCGGGGGACACTGGTTATTCCTGGGACCCCAAGGACAGAAGATCTACAGCACCAGTAATTTTGTTACTAGGGATGCTGCATACACAGATGGATTCATCTGTAACAGCTGTTCCACACAGCTATCTAGCAAGGGCTTGCACTTGTTCATCTGTGTGTGAAACACTGATCCAGGACTAGTCGTCTCTTGACTCTAACGTGAAACAGGGTTTCTCCTCCTCCCTCCCTCCCTTCCTGTCAGGGTTCAGGAGGATCAGAATCACATTTCTATTATAATCACAACTCAGAAGGCACCAGTGTCCTACCACCACCATGATAGGGATGGCATTGTTTTGTTTTTTGTTTTGGGTGTGGGTTTGGTTTTAGACACAGAGTTTCTCTGAATAGCCCTGGCTGCCCTCAAACACCTTCTGTAGACAGGGGGGGACTCCAACTCAGAGATTTTCCTGCCTCTGCATCCCAAGTGCTGGGATTAAACATGTTGCAGCAGCACCTCCCCGGAGGAATGGCATTCTAACACTACTAAGGATATGGCAATCAAAAAGTCAGACGGTGACAGCTGTGTCCACACTCACATCCGGATGACTGAAGTCCACGCTGACCCTCAGCATCCTCCCTTCTCTTAGCCACTAAAATTCCAACTCAGTAACTACCTGGGGAGGAGGCAATAGGGTCAGAGGAGTGTTTGGCACAAGGTAAAATGTAGAACTTACAGAATAAATCTGAACAAGTCAATCAAACACTTACCACCTAGCACAAGTTCAGCAATAATATCACCACTTAGCAAGAGGAACGGGGAGAAGGGAGGCCGCTAAGCCACATGAAAACACTTCCTCAGCCTGCAGGGTCACTGAAGGGCCAACAAGCCTCACTCCTGTGGACAAGCTATCACAGGGTCTGAAGGCAAAGAGCAACAAAGCACCTGAGAAGGAAGAGGGCGGTGCCTTTGGTATGCTACCAGGCCTGTGCTGTCCTGCTTGATCCCTGCCAGATGAAGACTGGTTGGCAGACTGCCGTGGAGACACGTCTGAACCTGTACATGCCCATTTTCACCACGATGCTCTTAAAGTTTAGGTGCTTGTAAGGAGGGAGGGGGGTAAGCTCTCAGGTGTGACGTGCTGACTGCTAACTACAGCTAAGGATGTCTGAAATGAACGGTTATGGGGGTAAGTCTACTCACTTTAAAAGGAACAGGTTCAGTGTTGATTTCTCAGCTCTTCCAATCTTGCACGTCCTTAGCAAACTGATCCATAGACATTCGGTACTGAAAAGAAATCAAAAATTGTGTTAAAACAGATTTCAAATCATAGCACAGCAGGAAAAAGGGCTTAGGTGGTAAATTGTTACATAAACAACTCACATAAAGCTACTGTTATGGGAGTTATTAAAAGGAGAAAATTCATGTGAAGGACTTCCTTCCACCGCCTTCCTTTCCCATACCTGGTACCTCCCTTTCTGCCTCTTTGGCCCCATGTACACCTCAGCTATGGACAGTCTCAAAAATTCCTTAAAGTCAAATTTTCTGGTAAAATCACCACCATTAATTTTTACAGTCAAAGCACTCAGCACATGGTGGATGCTCTATGAACAGCTGTTAGGTAAACAAATGAATTGGATTTTTATAATACAATCTGCCCAGGAATTGGTTCTAGGATCTCCAGCTAGATACCAGAACCTCAAGATGCTCAAGAGCTCATGGATATATATGGCCGAAGCTCATCATCCTGTGTACTTTATATCATGCCTAGGTTATCAATAATGCTTGTTCCTATGAAAGTTGTCGTTATACTGTTTAGAGTCCAGCCTCTCAAACCCTAGGTGGACACCCAATACGGGACCACATAACTGAATGTAGTCATGAGAATTTTTACAGCAATAAAAGGTTTCAGAATATGGAATCATCAAAAAGCAATTCAAACATGTAACAAATGTTGAATGTTCCTGGCAGTTTCAAAAGACTTGTATGTCGTACATACAAAGCCTTCTTGCAGAAACATAAAAGCTTAGTTATGAAAACAAAGACTTTTAATATCTTCTTAATACCCATTCCTCATCACAGAAGTAGCAAATTAGTACCTTCAGATTACACTGTGCTAGAATGCTTGGTTTTTTAAAATTTTTGTTTGAATTGCTTGACTGAGTTTCTTTCTTTTTTTAATTATTAAAATGAATTTTGACTTGAGATTGTAACAGAATTTTTAAATTTTTCTTAAATAGCCCTAAACATACTTTGGCCATTTTATTTCACATACTTATGCAAAGTAGCATTCTCAGCACTATAAAAATCAAAATTTTCTTGAGGAGCAAAAGCAGGAGGGTCACAAGTTCAAGGCCACCCTGTGCTACTTCACAAGTTTTAGGTATCCTGGGCTGTGTGAGATCCTGTCTAAAAATGAAATACTAATCAACTAAAAACATTAAGATGCTCATTGCCCCACGTCAACTATCCAGCCATCCATCTTTAACCATATATACATATATCAAAAAATCTTTTTTGATTCCTTAACAGTAGATGTTTGGCGTGTGTGTGTGTGTGTGTGTGTGTGTGTGTGTGTGTGTGTGTGTATATATGTGTGTGTGTGTGTGTGTGTGTGTGTGTGTGTGTGTATATGTGTGTGTGTGTGTGTCTACTTCCAGGTCATGCAGTTTAAGAAGCCCTGGCTTAGGGAGGAATGACAGGGATGGGATTATTCAGCCTGGGAACAGATGTAATTGCTTCAAATACTTTTTGTCCAACTCTGCTGAGTCCACATGAGGTCCTATAGCTATGGGCCAGATGTACAAAGGTGTGTCAAGGTAAAGAGAAACAAGGAGATGCTTCTCTTCTAAGAGGAGCTGTGTGGACAACACAAGACGACACGTATGCCTCATGGCTTGCCCTTCAGATACCCTTACTCTTTTACATATTTCATACATAAGAAAAAAAACACTCCAGTGTACATATGAGGACTATACATCCCCTCCAAGACAGCTGACAGTGTAGCCTCAGGTGCCAAATCCAGTAGGGAAACAAAGATCAGCTCCAGCTGAAGGCATTTATTTACTTATTCTTTTCCCATTTCCTCTTTATAAAAGCTCCAGGAACAGGGTTTTGACAGAATTCTTCACTGGCAAGGGCATTTTAGGCACGAGTAGAGGTGTACATGGTCTTTAAGGAATTTCTTTCCCCTCATCAAATCACATCAGGAAAGTATCTGTGCATTGTGCTTTTCCTAAAGTTAGCTTTACAGACACACTATAGCAGTTGATGTGGTTTGTAAAGACAAGCCTGAGTTTCAGATCAAGCTTCCCTCCAAAAATAAAGTTCAACTGATAAGCCATTTTCTCTTTATGTGTGTGTGTGTGTGTATGAGTGTGTAAATAGTGTCAGATCCCATGAAGCTGGAGTTCTATGAGGTTGTGAGCTGCCAGATATGAGTGCTTTAAAAGTAACCTGTAGGAAGGCCAGCTAGGTGCTTCTGAGAACAGAGGCAGGAGCCAGGGAACATGCATGACAGTGGACATGCATGAAGCAACTTTACCTTCCTTTGTTTTATAATTCTGTCCAGAACTTAAAGTAACTTGCTTATGAAAAGACTGAAATAAGAAATGTATGTAAGCCAGGTGTGGTGGCGCACACCTTTAATCCCAGCACTTGGGAGGCAGAGGCAGGCGGATTTCTGAGTTCGAGGCCAGCCTGGTCTACAAAGTGAGTTCCAGGACAGCCAGGACTACACAGAGAAACCCTGTCTCAAAGAGAAAAAAAAAAAAAAAAAAGGAAAAGAAATGTATGTAATAATAATAATAAATGCTAAGTGCAGAAAACCCCTTTAAAGGTGAAGCACTGAAAGCAAACAATGACCATTTCAACCAGTGTGAAACTCAATGTGCTAGCACTGAGCAGACAGAAACACAAAATTCAATCTTCCCTTGCCTCCTTTCCCTTTTAAAAACAAAAAAATGTTACTAGCGATGAGTCCAGGGCTCCAACGAGCGCAAGGCAAGCACTCTACACTGAGCTCAGCCCAGTCCCACCCACCATTCCTAATGGGTCCTTTCTAGGGAAATGTGAGTTCTGGCCTGGATCCCAGAAACAAAGACAGCCCAGAACTGGACCAGCTCATCCCTCCTTCAGCCACCATTACTGGCTACAAGAACAAGCAGTAGGTGTCCAACACACACACACACACAACACACACACAAAGACTTTTTCCTTTATAACTGACTCAGTCTCAAGTGTTCTATAACAGTACTACAAAAAAGAAAGATGAGGAAACCAGGGACCTGTAACAAAGAACAAGACACAGTGGCTGTCCCCAAGTTAGTCACTTCCTGGGTCCCACCACTATCAACCTCTCTGCTGGACACGTGTCCAGGGTTCTGGTAGGATACTTTAAAGAGAGGAGAAGTATATACTTATTCTATAACACCCACTTTAAAACATCTAAAGTGTAAGAAGGGCCCATCAGTAAGTTAAGTGCTGCCTGAACTTGCTGCAGAGGAATTCTCTCTGGAGTACTGAGGGGCAGCGAACATCCAACCTGGCCCTCAGCACAAAGCTCTGATTATCTGGCCCAAGCAGTACTGAATACATAAAAACATTGATAAACACTAACCATTAGCTTTTTGAGTTTTCATCATAGGCCCTGTTTCCCTGAGTCAAAGATGGTCTTTGTTATGTTGTCTTAATGGAATGCAAGGGACTTTAGTCACTTCCTCAGAAACCGACCTAGACTATAAATACAAACTCACCAACACAGTCAGCCACTCACAAAAAGGCCCACTGGCAAGTTTAATTTAAAAACAAGAGCTCGTTATTATACTGAAAAATAAGAAATAAAAGACCCAAACTCATATAAACAACACGTCTAGAAGAAAAACCCTCAGTGTACCAACAAGCACAATTACAAATTGCTTTTTATTTGGCTCATAAGCCTTTTCTACATAGAGATTATAGAAGAAAAAAACAATCTGTATTTGTGCCAATCAAATAAAACAAACCCTGATCTTTCCACAACCTCCGGATCACAAGAAAATGCTCTGAGCCCTTAAATAAGTGACTTCTATGCCACCCTTTAAAGGCACTCATTCATGACAGCTAATCTAAGTCTCTTCGCTGATCTAAGGCCTGACCCTGTGCTAAGCAATGAATAGAGAGTGAAGCTAGTGTCTTCACAGTCCCTCAAGCTCCAGGCGTGACTAAAGTGCCCAGGGCAGGGACTCTACACAACCAAACGTGGCTTCCCACCTATTTGGGTAAATAAAATTTTGCCTGGAATACAGCTGTATCCATGTGTCTACATATTGTCCATAGCTGCTGCTTGCAAGATGTAATGCCAAGACTGAATAATACCAACAGAGACTGTAAGATTCACCAAGTATAAGCTGTTTAGTGTCTGGTCCTTTAAGAAAAAGTTTGCAGGGAGGCCTAGGTCCAGGCCAAAAGTTTGATTGGTTGTTTAGATCTTGAGAGGCCCAAGAGTCCAGGTTAGTTGACTCTATTGGTCTTCCCGTGGAATTCCTATCCCCCTTTGGGACCTATAACCCTTCCTCCTATTCTTCCATTAAGAGTCTCCAAGCTCCATCCACTGTTTGGCTATAGATGTCTGTATCTGTCTGAGTCAGATGCTGGGTGGAGCCTCTCAGAGGACAACATGCTCCCCACACATATGTAGTAGGTGTGCAGCTTGATCTTCATGTGGGTCCTGACCAATTGGAGTAGGGACTATCCCAGATGCTGTTGCCTGTATGCGGGATATGTTCTTCTAGCTGGGCTGCTCTATCTGACCTCAGTGGGAGAAGAAGCACCTAAACTTGAAGAGACTTGAGGTACCAGAGTGGGGAGATATCCAGGGGACCCCCATCTGCTCAGAGAAAGGGTGGGGGGTAGGGGAAGGATTGTGGGAGGAGGTGACCAAGAGTGGAGCAGTGATAGGATGTAAAGTGAATAAGTAAAAGATAAAACTAAATTTAAAAAGGAAAAAGAAAAAAAAAAAAAAAAAAAAGGTTGTTCCTCTCTAAAGCTACTTCAGTGACCCATAGCTACTAGCTGAGTGACACTGCCTCATACCTACCTAACCTGCTTTATTTATATCAGTTATGATACACTAATTACTAATGTTCATTGAGGAAAATTAATACTAGATACTGAGAGCTTTATCTTTAGTAAGTAAACAAAAAATTAGTTCATTTAATTCAGGCAAAAACATTACATGAAAAATAAATTAGAGAGAACTGAGGCAGTGGTATTAAGTAACCCGCCCGAGACTAATTAATGAGTGGTGAGTCAGGGCCAGAGCCCAGGGAACCCAGCTACACAGCCCATATAATTTCATCTCCAGGCTACGATGACATTAATCTAATGTTAGCAGGCCATATAAAATACAATCAAATCTCAAAAGGCTTATTAGTTCTAAATGCTGTGTCAATACAATAAAGTATCCCTCTTGATTTGATATCTAAAATAATGTAAGTTGGACTTTCCTATATGTTTGAGTTCTTTCTGGTGCTAAAGTTAGACCTAATCTTAGGGTATGAGAAACATAAAAGCCACCATACTCTTTACTGTGGTAAGCAGTCAAAGAAGCTAACTGATCACATGGACCTTAAGCTAGCATTGCAGGAGGCTGACCAGACAGACACGACATTTTCCAGATGTGTACCCACCTGGTCTCACTGCTCCCATGAGGCTTCCACCTGGGAGAGGTGGAACAAACACTGACAGAAATCATGCAGCCACGGCCGCCCATCCGTGCACAGGAAGAACCCTCTCGCTGAATCATCCCCACGCTTCCTGCCTTCCCTGGGATTTCTGGAGGAAGTGTGTCAATTCCATGTGACCTAGTGCCCTTTCGTACTGAAAACAGGTTGACGAGGCTCCAACTGACTGGAGGGAATTCTGAGGAGCTTCTCAGCCTGGCCCCTGTGTAGGCAGAGCTGCCGCAGGTCTCCTTCTAACCAGGCTAGTGCTCAGCTGTAGCCCCCCAGCTGGGGCCTGTGGATTGTAAGCCCAAGCTGTAGTGTGAGTCCCATTCCAGCTTTTCGACCTCGCCTCTTTTCTGGTCTTTCCCAGCCCTAACGCGACCTTCTTTTCCTCCAGCCCATCACATCTGTTCCTTCCTCTGAGGCTGGGCTCCTTCTGCAGCCTTTATTAGGTACTGACCTCACACTAAGTGCACAGTGTCTACACTCCATCCTGTGTAGTGTAACAGGTATTTCTCTCACTGAAGAGGCTCACAGCCTAGCAGAGGAAATGGGTAACAGGGACTAAAGCAAAGCTATACATGAAAGGTTCACAGCTCCACAGGCTCCTGACTGTCAAATCTAAAAAGTTCTGAGGAACGAGAGGTACCTGGACTGGACCTTAAGGAAAGACCGGTGGAGGCTGAATGGTTGTTTCTAAAGATAGAAGGGTAACACACAAGTTAGAGTTAGACAGACCTGAGCCCAAGATCTTTGAGACCTGTAGCTGGAATCGTGTGTGTAGGAATTCAGATTAAAAAAAAAAAAAAAAAAACTGGGCTGGAGTCTAACTCAACTACATGCCGGGGGTGGGTTCCTAAGTCTTGTGGGAATCACAGTCCTCACATCTGCTCTCACTGCAGACAGCATTAACTTTCCCTCCCATCCATCCTCTGGGGGATTTAACTGCACACAAACTTCACACTCTAAATCCCCCCATGGCTCTCAGTAAGATTCTGTTAGGAGGACATAGATTCTCTCAGAAAGACACTTGGCATATGCAAGCTTTCAATCCAGGGTCCTCGGCAAGCAGCTAAGTTATGCTGTTTCAAGTTGAGCACATTTCAGTCACAAGTTGGGATTGTGTGTCTAGTTACATGAAGACTTTCCCAAACCATGGGACTGTGTGCTAGTTACATGCATACCCACTTCCTGAGTAATTGGGTAGTATGGCTAGTTATATGGGGATGCTTCTAAGCAATAACATAACATCTTTGTGTTCCAACACAGCTTTGCTTTCTGCCTATCCAGCAACTTCTAAGAGAAGACAAAAACTATTTCATTGTGGGTCAGGCAGAAAAATAAAGCTAGCAATGAAACTGAAGATCAGGTTGAGTACTACAAAAAAGACATGGTCCTTAGCTTCAAGAAAACAAGGACACTGGAGCTGGAGAGACGGCTCAGCAGTTAAGAGCACTGGCTGCTCTTCCAGAGGACCTGGGTTTAACCCTCAGCAACTTCATGGCAGTTACAACTGCCAGTAATGCCAATCCAGGGATCTAATGCCCTCTTCTGCACACAGTTGTGCAGATACATGCAGGCAAAAGCAACCATATACTGAAAATAAATAAAACTTAAAACCACTATACTGAAGAGAGGGGAAAATCAGATATTCAAATGCTGTAGTGCATTTCTAGGTCCAAAGCTAGACAAAGAGATGGTTTCTTCCCTCTGGCTTGTACAGGGCTCAGTGTACAGGTTCTTGTATGTCACCATAGTACAATCACTGAGCTTTAAAGTCAGAAGAATAAAGTCGGGCATGGTAACACACACCTTTAATCCCAGCATGAGGAAGGCAGAAGCAGCCAGATCTGTGAGTTCAAGGCTCATCTGGTCTAGTGAGTTCCAGGACATCCAAAATTACATAAAGAGACCCTATCTCAAATAAATACACATACACACATTCATGCACACGCACACAGAGTGACACATACATACTTACATACATACATACATACATACATACATACATACCAGAGGAATATGTAACCCAACAGTGACATCTGAGGTCCTCAGTCAACCCACTTCCCCTGCTAAAATAGCACTCCCTATAGTCCTGCTAGTTTCTTGAAGATCCCAAAGTGTTTACATTTGTCCTGAGTACATCCAAAAGAGCCCGTGTAGTTTTAAATCAGCATGCTGCTGCATAATCATCTCTGGGGTAGTTAATAAGGACTTGTTTTAAATAATACTGGAAAGTGTCCTCCCACCCCCAAGAAAGATTCTAATTGAAAACTCCTAAGCAGCTTGGGAATTTAAGCACTGTTACTTTCTGAAAGTTCTGCCTGAACTGAATGTAATGACTACAGTCTACCACAATACACAAATGAACACATACATAGCCGTATGGCACAGTACACACAGGGATTCACACAGTTCAGATTCTAAGTGTATCAGTCTCTGTGGCAAACAGATAAGACTAAGACATACATCTTATATAACAAAGCACCGAGGCCAAGCAAATCATAAAGGACAACCGTAAACTCCCCTATCAGTGTGTTAACCAAGGCCAATACCAAAGCTTTTCTCACCTTCTCCATCTTTGTAAGAAAATGCTATGTTCTCTCTCTCTCTCTCTCTCTCTCTCTCTTTCTCTCTCTCCGTTTTAGAAGAGAACAAACCGTTAGATGCTTGTAGAGTAGGGTAAATTAAAAACTAGCAAAAGTTGCCAGAAGTCTTAACTACAGCCTTGATTCAGTTTCCATGTTAAGTTTAGGCTAGACAGATGATAAAGAAGGTGAATATATTTTTCACAATGATGTTATTTACATGATACAATCGTGGAGCTGACCTTCAATATATAAGAAGCATTCAAGTCAGACACAAAGAATTTTTTTCTTTGACAAAGTGCTTGTCATGTGCCAAGTATGGCATTCAGGGAAATAAAAAAAAACAAAACACACACACAGACACACACATTTCATGAATTCTAATCTGCTGAGTTGGAAGGAGAGAAAAAAATTCAATGGTCTTATGTTTTAATTATTAGTAACATGAATTTTCAGTTAAAACTTGTATTCAATTCCTACCATTTGATTACACCCTACTTGGTATAAAATTTAAAAAGCACAGAATCTTTCTAAAGAACAGACTTAGAAAAGAGGTTTATTAATGTTCTACAAAATAAACTAATGACATATAATGACCGATGCCATTGGACGCGCACAGGTGAAAAGCTGAGGGAGAAAAGCTGAGGAAGCCAAAATGGAAGAGCAGCTCACAGCTAAAGGCAGTGGCAAGGCCTACCAAAGAAGGGAGACTGAGTCAGACCATCGGTTCTCAGCCTTCCTACCACTGCGATGCTCTCATACAGTTCCTCAGATTGTGGTGACCCCCACAACCATAACATTACTTCACTGCCACTTCATAACTGCAATTTTGCCACTGTTGTAAATCATAATATGAATGCCTGATATGCAGGATCTCTGAATCATGACCCTCAAAGGGGTTGAGACCCACAGATTGAGATCTGCTGGGTTAGACAGCTGTGTAACAATATAAACTTCCCTGTACTAAGGTATCTAAGACAGGGCTGGGAGAAGCAAGAAGAAAATCAGCCACAGAAAACTGAATAGTGTGGCCAAGATAGTGTTCAGCAATATCCATGGTTCCAATGCACTGGAGCAGAGAGTATCTGGAGGGACAGTGAGAGAAGATACTTGATACTTGACAGCACTGGCAAGCAAGCCAATAAGCTTTGCTAACTCACTGTCTTTGAGGTTTTCCAAGCCAAGGCGTAGCCTGGCCAGAGCTGGGCTTTCCACAAGGTGACAGGGACACATGAGGAACCAGAGAAAGACAAGGAGAAGATACCTCTGGCTAATTTGTAAGTAAAAGCCTTCCAAGAAGATATGGAAAGCAGCAGCTAAGTTTTAGAAGGAAAAATGTCACTCTGAAATTGAACAGGAGCCATTGAGAAGAGTGTGAGGGAGATGAAGTGAGTCCCTTTCCACAAGGTGGAGCTGGGTCAGGAGTACTAACAGCAAAAGTACAGCAAACAGCGATTAAAAAAAAAAAATCTTTGAGATACATTATTTGGGACGCAGCAGGGTGGACAAATAAAACCAGATGGTAAATTTATGTTCAAAATCAAAAATTCAAGTCAATACAATCTCAGAACCTCAAGACCAAGTCATGAAGGTAACAGCTAAAGAATTAAAGGAGTGAGGAGATCCTGGGGACATAAAGGGAATAAGGAAAAGGTAGGGAGTGGCATGAAGAGGGGAAATATAAACGATAAGAACAGTCAAAGTATGTTATCTTTTTTTTTTTACATGTAAGATTCAACTTTTATTGAGCATTTATCATGTGCGAATGCGTTAGAATCTTTGCTTTCAAAGACGAGCATTTTAGTACAAAGTCCATCCCATAATTGAACATTTCCTTTGTCATGGGTGTTTGTTGGATCAAAGTATGTTATCTTGTCTATAAAAAATACACAAGGCAACAGCTGAGTAGGGTGGTGAACCCCTGTAGTCACAGCACTGCAGAGTCAGAGACAGAGGATCAGGAGTTCAAAGGAAACCTCAGCTGCACAGATCCTGCACAAATGGCTACTTGAGACACTGCCTCAATCAATCAAGAAAGCAATGAATGAAAAGCCCTATAAAGCCAATTAGGCATGAAAGAGAAAGGATGAGGCCCTGAGGACCCAGGTAAGCAGCTGGGGCTGGGAAAGAGGAGACAGAATCATTCCCATTCTAGCAAGGTGAGATGCTTGTCCAACCAACAGCAAAGGTACAGAGAGCACCAAGACCATTCAGGAGTAAGATAAGTGTCTTTATGTAGAGAAAAGAAAGTTGTGGACAAAGGGTTAAACCCCTGAGACAGGATGGAAAACACAGAACACCACGAAGACAAAGAAAGGGTGACAAAGAAAGATGCTGAGGTGGCAAAGGAAAGTGACTGTTTGGTGGCCTACCCAGGATGATTTCAACATGATCAGATTTCACACAGAAAAACAGACATTTGAGTTTTCCAGTTAAAACAGAGAAGGGAGCAACACTAAAGCCAAGTTCCCATGGGGCAAAGGTCAACCACACACACACACACCACAACACACACACACACACACACACACTGCACTTACAGTCCCTGCCTCTTGTCTCATTTCTTAGATTTTTTTTTTTTTTAAGTAATCTCAATGCCTCCTGGTGGCATTTGAATATGTGACCCCTGGCCTGGATCTTTTCAATAAATAAAGGAAATGATATCATCCCTAGAGAGTAAGTGGAGATTGTGGAAAGAGACTTAAAAAAGGACGGGGAAGAAATCATAACAGCTTCAAAAAGTGGGTAGGAAGTCAACAGATAAAAAATCAAAAGACTGCTGTCTGTCCCTCTGCCAAAGAGACTACAGTGCTCCGTCACTTGGCCCAGCAGTACCCACAGTCTGGAAGCAGAGGTCACAAACAAGACTAAAGGGTCCAGGGACCTTGGTGAGGACAGTGGCCATTGCCAATACCTAGAAAGGTTGACAGAACTGGTGGCCTGGGAAAAAGAACAGGAGACTCCATGAGGGCAGAGATAAGCAGGAAGGAGGGACCTGGAAAGCAGGAAGATTCCCCCTGGAGGCTTTCTGGCAGCAAGTTGCAAATAATATCTGTGCAAAACTTCTGGATGACAGACACATCAAAGGCTCCACAGAAGACAAAGTGGAGGCCTCTGAAGAACAGCACAGCAGGGAAAAGCTGACCATGCAGTCTCCCTTCATTTACCTTCACCTCTTAACATTCAACTTCTCGAAAACAACTACATCCTATTTCTACCTTATTTAAAAGGGGGGGAAACAAGATGAGGCTTGGCAAACTGTGCTGAAATAAGTTCACAGAACTGTACTTGTGAAATGAAACAAATGGGTGTGTTCTGTTCTGCTGCTTTGATGCAGGGATTAGGCCCCTGGCTTTGCCCACTGCACATGTACCACCCCACGGTGCCACACCTACCAGCCCCAAGGGAATGCTTAAGAAGACTGTTCTTAAACTACGCTACTGATTTACTCTCAGTCATAAAAAGTATATTGGTTCTTCTTATGTGCAGAATGGTGCCTACCTACACCACCTCCAGCTGAAACCTAAGCTTACCAAGTCAACATTCCAGACCTATCACATGCAGCTAGAATCAGAAGGAACTAACGTTTATTACTGGCTCATCCCAGAAGCCGAACTCTGAGGTCTACATATCCCATAAGCCCACTAATGTCTTTAAAGCTCATGCCCCAAAATGGTAAACTAAACACAGACTTCTCCAAAGTTCTACCAGCTTCCAGAATCTGATATTTGCTTTTTCAACAATAATGGACTCAGTTGTTTTCTCTTCAAATTAAACTTTTTAAAACTGAGGCTCGGTCCTTTAAAGAAGGCTCAGTGGGTAAAGGTGCTTAACACCAAGTTAACGATCTGGGTTCAACCCCAGGAACTCACAAGGAGGAAGGAGAGAACCAACCCCTTCTTCACATATGCACTATGATGACCCATGCACAAGAGTGTGTGCACACTATATTTTTTAAATGTACTTTAAAAAAAAAAAAAACCTCCCAAATTGTGTTTGTGTTTTTAATGAAACTAAAGCAATCTCTTTAACAGTCTTAGAATAAGTTAACATGAGCCTTTTTTCCCCCAGTACTAAAAACTGTGGTATAAACTAAACAGCCCAGCCCAAAACCAAAATACTCTGAAAAAGTCTGAGCAATTGTGATGCTCAGCCCAAAAATCTACACAAATATTCAAAAAATCTGAAGAACTCTGAACTCTGAAGGACATACGAGACCAAGCATTTTAACGAGAGTTTCCTCCCAGAACACCCATTTGGAAAGGATCAGGAAAACAAGAAGTAACTGTGCCCTTGTTTCATGGCCGAGGAGATAATGCATGCCCAGAGTCCAGAATCTGAAAGGTTTTTGAAAAGGCAGTTGTAATACTCAAGTCTCCTCATTATGCCTGACCCTCACATACCTGACCCTATCCTTAGACCAACTACCTGTTAAGAGTTCCCAGAGAATAGGAAACCATTGATACAGCATAAATCAATATATTTTACCCAAGGGCAGTACAGCAGTATGTGGCAACATTTTAAATGCATGAAAGCTGTGACCTACAAACACTACTCACAGGAATGCACAAAAATGAACTGTTTACCAAGCAACTCAATGAACAACTAGGAATGACTTACATCAAAGAACAGAGTCTAGCCAAACAGAGCACAGTGGGGTCACTTAAAAACTGAGCTGGGTATGTTACAGAAAGGCATTTTTTCATACATTAGGAGTCGCAGAAAACAGCTTGTTAAAGTAACTAGGTGGCAGCACTTTTATAAGCCCACAAAAACTTCCAGGTATGTGTGTGTATCTGAACACTCTATGCCTGGGAAGAACAAAACTGATAGGTAACTTGTGCTTATTCTAACAGAAAAGGGATTGGGGACAAGGGAGCAGAACTCCAAAAGCTGAACACAAGAAAACAACACAATGAAATAGCTATGGAACACAACAGGGAACACTCACAAGAAGAAACAGACAGCTGAGGAATACTAAACGCTCACCAACTTAGCCATCAGGGAAGTAAATATACATCTAAAACTACTTTGAGACTTCCTCTAACCCAGTAGAAACAGTTAAGATCAAGAAAACAAGACAGCAAATGCTGGCAAGGATATGAGAACAGGAACCCCCACGAATTGCCAAGAGGAGGAGTGCAAGCTGGTGAGGCTACACTGGAGGTAAGTACCACACTTCCTCTACCCTACCACCCCTGGGCACTGACCCAGAGCACCCTACATCCTAATACAGAGATACCTGCTCATTCCTGTTCATGGCGGCTCTAGACACAACATCCAGGACATGGAAGTGGCCTAGAGGCTCATCTACTGATGAATGGATAATGAAGATGTGGAACCTATACGGGACGGAATTTTATTCCACTGTGAGGAAAAGTAAACCATGCAGTAAGTGGGCGGAGCTGAAAAGTGAGGTATCTCAGACGCAGAAAGACAGACATTGGACGTCCTTACCCACTTACGCCTCTTACTTACTGCTGACTTCTCAAGTCTGCGTGTTTGAGTTGGATACTTGTTGAATCAAGGACACTGTAATGGACCACTGATGTGAAGGGAAGAGAGATCTTAAAGTGGGGGGAAAGAGTATAACATAGGTAATATAAAAAGGAAAGGGGAAATAATGGGGACGGTTTACGTGGGAAGAAGGATGGGAAGATAGGGCAGAGCAGGCAGTAGATGAGTGGAAAAACAAATACTAAGGATGTTAGGGAAAGCTGCATGGAATGAAAATCTAGTATTTCATAAAACACACACACACACACACACACACACACGCATGCACGCACACACACATACACTAACACGCACACATTCTGAGAGTTTAATTGCAGCTACCCTACACAACAAGTAATGTTCCTACTAGAATTCTTAGGTTGTCAAAGGCCCCCAGGCATGGGCTACCTCCCCTCCAGTTGGTCACGGACATTCCAAAGACTCACCAAATAATACAGGATAATGCCGCTGCTTTTTGATTAACTAGAAAGTTACTCCCTGCTGGCTAGTTACAGAAGGTCCTATGCAGGCTGCTAGAAGGGTCAGGGTGGGCAAAACCAGTCTTGTCCAGCTGCGAACCGTGTAAACTAGAATAATAACCAGCATGGAAAGATATGTCCATGGGTGTGATAGTAGAGTGAATATTATGGTGTAACCAACTGCTTGCTTTCCTGTTGAACTTAAGGAAGAAATGCATCCCTACTACTGTCAAGCCGTCCCCAAAAAAGAAAAAAAAAAGTCATGGTTAGGGAGCTCTTAGTCCTAGAGGTAAGGGCAAGTGTATTGTTATTATTTTGCTAAACAGACAATATCAAACTACCTCCAAAGCTGTATCTCTTTGTCCATATGTTAGTATTTCTTTCAGACCTCATCAGGCAAGTTTCTCTCTGCACTGAAGGATGCTTAGCATAGAAATTCACAACAAATTAGAGCACTCAGCCACAGACGTGACCTCTATATCATACCCCTTACCCCTCAGACTCAGGAACCATTTTTAAAGAGGAGGAATAAAGATTTTTAAGAGCCAGAGATGAGGGAAGATTAGAGAAATCTGTTATTTTTTTCTGTTTAATTCACAGGCCTTGAAACTGGAAGTTAAGGAGCAAAGGGAACCCTTCCTCCTGAATGCACCAAAATCAGCAGTGATTCTCTCTTCCCAGCGCTGGCCCTTGTAAAGGTTACCCAGTAAATGAGTAAGTAAGTAATCAATTAACCCAGACAGGTTAACACATTTACTGTTTGAAAGGAAGGTGCCCAGGACAGTGATGTGGTTCAGACACAGAGGAGGACAGTGAGCCCTATGGGCAGGATCTGGAGGATCATCCAGGCGAGATTTAGATCCCAGTTCTGCCCTTTCAAGTTACCAACCCCAATTTACTCAACTTAAAATAGAAGGCTAAGCCACCTTAACTGGCCATTTGTGACAGGGAAATCCCAGGCAAACCATACAAAGTGGCATCTGTCACAAAAGCATGACAGTCAGGCCTTCTTTAAGGAACCACTGCACAGGCTGGGCACTAGCCGCATGTATGAGATCCAAATCACAGCCCTCTGGGCTCTTCTTTCTCTCTTCTGTCTGTGCTCAGCAAGGTTACCTCAGGAAAATACAAGTCCCTTCAGGACATAGTGGTTTATGTCTGCACTCCTAGAACTGGGGAGGCTGAAGCAAGAGGACGGTCGGGAGTTCCAGGCCAGCTATGAATGTATCACTGAAAGACCTTGTCTCAAAAGAAGCTAAAACAAACAAACAACAAAAACAAGAATAGCAACAACAAAATTAACAGAATTCCCAACAAAAATTAATAGAATTCCCAAAAGCACAGTTTATTATACCGTTCCAGGGAAAACCCTCTTTCAGGGTTCCAGCAAGTCCCTCATAAGCTAGACAAACACGTTTTTCTCATTTATTTATTTACTTACTTATCTATTTATTTCAACTTGGCTCTCTGCGGCAGGGCCTCCTGTGGCTGAGGCTCAGGAAGGATACTTCTACCTCTTCCTGAGCACTGGAATGACAGGTCAAAGCTGCAGCTGTGTCTGGGAATTATCTAACTCTAAAATAAAAGAGTTTTGACTGCCATCTGAAAATAAAGAGGAAAAAAACTTGGTTCTGATGGAAATGTAATATACAGGAGGACAAAGTTAAATGTCAATTTGTGAAACATTCTCATGTGAAGTCTCTGGGCACATCCCTGCATGGCGTAAGAGCACAGTACAAGCGGTCTGTTTTGTCAGCACAGGAAGCCTTGGCCATCAGCATGTGACTGACTGGCATAAATGACAATTACAGTGTTTGGGGTCTTGAGGAGGAGAAATACACCATGCTACCAGCTCCTGGTTTGTGTGCCCTTGCTAGAGAATGTCAACTTAGCCCACTTACACATATTTTTCATGTTGGGAAATAGCAGGGTTTGTTCACATTGATGCTACGTATGTGTACAGAAACTTCACTATTTAATTTTCATGTCTGGAAGGTGAAGCCTATAATTACGCCATGAGGCATAACTATAATTAGGACTTCTAATACCATAGGTATCTATCTCTATGATCCGATTGTAAAACTGCAGAGGGGTCTGGTACTGTGGTACTCAGTTAGCTTCTTTCTCTCCTAGGCCATCACACCTCTCAGGCTTCAGGAAACACGGGGAAATCTTAGCTAAAGGGTTTGCTTGCTTGCTTGCTTGCTTGCTTGCTTGCTTAACAAAGAAATTAAATGAAACTCAAGAAGAATGAAGACCAAAGTGTGGACACTGTGCCCCTTCTTAGAATTGGGAACAAAACACCCATGGAAGGAGTTACAAAGTTTGGAGCTGTGATGAAAGGATGGACCATCTAGAGACTGCCATATCCAGGGATCCATCCCATAATCAGCTTCCAAACGCTGACACCATTGCATACACTAGCAAGATTTTGCTGAAAGGTCCCAGATATAGCTGTCTCTTGTGAGACTATGCTGGGGCCTAGCAAACACAGAAGTGGGTGCTCACAGTCAGCTATTGGATGGATCACAGGGCCCCCAATGGAGGAGCTAGGGAAAGTACTCAAGGAGCTAAAGGGATCTGCAACCCTATAGTTGGAACAACAATATGAACTAACCAGTACCCCAGAACTCTTGTCTCTAGCTGCATATGTATCGAAAGATAGCCTAGTCGGCCATCACTGGAAAGAGAGGCCCATTGGACTTGCAAACTTTATATGCCCCAATACAGGGGAATGCCAGGGCCAAAAGAATGGGAATGGGTGGGTAGGGAAGTGGGGGGGGGGGTATGGGGAAGTTTTGGGATAGCACTGGAAATGTAATTGAGGAAAATAATAAATAAAAAAAAAACAAAGAAATTAAGCTATTATATTATCATCAATTTGCCATTGATAAGGTTTTTAAATATATTTGGTAACACTTTAAAATCATGAATAGAGCTGAAGAGATGGTTCAAAGTGTTTACTGTGTCAGCAATAAGGACCAGAGTTCAGATCTCCCACACCTATATCAAAATCCAGGACCTTTAACCTCAGCACCAGAAAGGGAGAAAAGAGGAACCCTGAGGCTTGCTAGTCAGCTAGTCTAGCCAAAATGATGAGTGCCAGGTTCAGTGAAAAGCGCCGAGTCAATAAAACAAGGTAAAGAGTGACTGAGGAAGGCATCCAATATCAACCTACAGCCTCACATACATAAGTGTTCGCATACACACACACATGCATGCACGCATGCAAACTAGGGTATGTCTCAATGATGGTAGAATACCAGAAGCTTTGGGTATTCATGATGGCAAGCCAGCAAATTAATAAATAGTCACTATTAACCCATTTTTAGGCTGTAGACCAAATTCAGGTTAAATAAATGAGACCAAACTAACCGCATGGTATGCCTTGCACTGGCTCACTTATGCACTGCAGGAGGAAAATGCACACAATTCATAGCTTACACAATAGAAGCAGCATGTTTGGGTGGGGGTAGTAGGGAGAGAGAACTGACAAAGTAAAACTATTTTCGCCAGCCTATACCTCCTTATGAGTATGGTATTCCTCCACCTATATTGAATACAGGTATGTGGCATTACACACACATGTACACACACACACACACACACACACACATACACACATTAAGACACGATCATATATAACCTCACTTTCCTGTACTGCTGTCCTCCTGGGAAACAGGCAGATGAAGAGAGTAGCTCTTTCCATTTTTAATTATATGATCTAAGTGCATGTAGCCTTGCTTATCTAAAAATTGCATTTTCTAAGAACCAAATACTTTCAGAAAAGCACAGATCTGAGGAAAAGCAAAAGGTGTGAGAGAGAATCAGCATGCAGCCACATGCTAACAAAGCATTTATAAATGATGCGGTGCAAACAATTCAGCCAGCTTACACTCAAACACACCCAATTAAAGGCTCCATTTAGAACTCTCAGACAGTGGGAATTCTCCTAGGCAAATGGAATCACAGAAGGCAGCTCATGTCACAATAATTGTATGTTTGTCCCTAATAAAACTGAATCACTCATTTCTAGTATAAAACCCCCAGGAAAGTGGTTAGCACTTAAATAGATAGAATGTACCATGCCTGCAAGACTGGACACTTCCCAATCAGCCTGAAAGGTAAAAATAGCACTGACATAGACACCCATGTACAAAAGGCAGAAGGTTTTTGTTTGTTTGTTTTGTATTTAGATACAGGGCTTCTCTGTTCAGTGCTGGCTGTTCTGGAACTCTGTAGACCAGGTTGTCCTCACACTCATAGAGATTCACCTGCCTCTGCCTCCCAAGTGCTGGATGGCATGCACCATCACCACCTGGAGAAAGACAGAGTTTTAAAGCCATAGAAATGCCTAGTAAACATCTGTGATAATAAACATCATCTGACAGTCCTGTGTCTCTGTTAAACTGACTTAACTTTTCAGGTTAATCCTTTTTCTTGTTTAAAAGTAAATACTATTATCACGGTGTTACTCCCAAAATTTTCTATTCAATACAAAAAAAAAAAAAAGGGGGGGACGAGCAATGGGAGAAAGGTTTATCATTCATTAATTTAAAAATAAATCAAATGCCCAGTACAGTGGTGCATGCTTTTAATATCAGCATTTGGAAGGTAAATTCAGGCAGATCTCTGAGTTTGAGTCAGTCTGTCTACAGAGCAAGTCAGAGCTACACAGAGAAACCTTGTCTTAATAAATAAATGAATAAATAAATAAATAAAACAAAGAGATGTATGTTCACGTGAGAGGACTCAACAAAATTTCAGATTCTGAAACTATAAAAGTAAAATCCAGCCGGGAGTGGTGGCGCACGCCTTTAATCCCGGCACTCGGGAGGCAGAGGCAGGCAGATTTCTGAGTTCGAGACCAGCCTGGTCTACAGAGTTCCAGGACAGCCAGGGCTACACAGAGAAACCCTGTTTTGAGAAAAAAAAAAAAAAAAAAAGAAGTAAAATCCAAGCCACTGAGGCATAGAGTAAGCCCTATTCAAGGACATGGGCTGGTGGGATAAAAGGTCTTCACTGAGTTAAGATTCCAGCCTCCCTCACCCTCCAAATGCATATACCCTAGCCAATGTATTAGTTCCAAACCTTTTTAAAAAGTCTTGTTTGGAAACTAAAGCCTAACAGTGAGGTGGTTCCTTAGGTCATTCTGTCAGTCCTTCCAACACATTCTCCCATTCCTAGTCAAGGATTAGAAGTCAGAGCTATACTGGATTTCCTGCCCTCAGTAAGGAAGAACAATACACTGTAGAACAAGAAACAATAAATGTGAGACTAAAATGCCATCTGGAATTCCCAATTCCTATAACCTAACCTCCTAGCAAGGCTCTACGACAAAATCTACACAGCTGGAATTTGTCTTTTGTCCCTTTCTGGTCATTGCTGTGACAGTGGCTGTCTGGAGATACTGAAAAGCCAATTTTCCATTCTATGAAAGCAAATATTATCACTGGCAGAGAACAGAAACAGTGCTCAAAGATCCAGGTTGGGCAGTTCTTGTTTTGTAAAATATTTATTGACACATAGATATGGATGCTGCTGATCTTACGCTTCGTGGCTAAAGGAAATACTTATAACCATTTACATGTATGTCAGAAATTAATTTAAAGTTAAACTGTGAGAAATTAAAAGCCTGCAGTAAAGCTCTTGTTTTTCCAGATTTTAAAATTGGCCTATCAACCATAAAAAGATTACTCAAAACCAGCATATTATGCCAAGAAAATAGTTCACTCCATTATCAACAGATGTCTTCAGGAAGCAGCTTTAGTCACTAAGCAAGTTGCTAATTCCAAAGTATCCTGTATTAATTATTCATAATTCAACTTAAGCTTCACAATTAAGTCTGAAATATTATAAGTTTAACACTAACAGCTAATTGCTTTTCCTACGTACGTGAATGTAACCATACATTACATACACATAAAATACAGCACTTAATATAAAATGGGAGCTACTATTGTATGTAAAGAAAGGCCTTAAAACAAAAATATGCTTGGTATCTAATCAGGCAAACAAGCATAAAGCAGGGGCTCTTGCTCCCCAAAATTACTTCTTAAAACACTTGAGTTCTTAGAAATTCAAGCTCACTAACAGAGTTTAATTCTGGGTCACCAATCCGAGCTGTTCCAGAGCCAAACAATTGTTCCTCTGCAGAGAAAGGGGAAAGAGTTGAGTCAAAATAACTTTTACCTTCAATCCTGATTTATGATTTCCTCCACACACCAAAAAAAAAAAAGCACGGTATCTGCCAAGCAAGGCTCAGCTTTCACATTTAAAAAAAAAAAAGTAGCAATACTTTTTGCATATAATAATCACTGCTATTTAATCTACTCAAGTAAAATCAAAGCAAATAAAGACTCCATAGTGCTGGCAGGAATATGAGAAACCACCTTCAGAAAAATTTCCAGAGCCTCTTCATCGGTCCTCAGCCTTTCTATGACACATGGAGCATGAATACGAGCCTCTGGGCCACGCTTCCTGATTCAAATGATGTTCGGAAAGGATAGTGGAGCAGGAATAGTTACAAAATCATAGAACCTCATTGCTGAAGGAGACCAGAGCCAGAGGATAGGATCAAGACCCAAATATTTTCCAGAATGGTTGGTTGGTGGGTTTGGTTTGGTTTAGATAGGCCCTGCTCTACAGACTGGCTCTGAACTCGTGGCCCTCACATGTCTTCCTCCTGAGTGTTGATAGTAACAGTGCCAAAGACATGCTCCACACAGCAGCCTTGCAGGAGAACACATGATCAGCCTGCCCCTTCTGCTTGGCACACAGACATGTGCTTGATACCAACAGCCCTGCTTCCTTCCCCTTGACCTCCACGTGCTATGGCTCTGCAAACCATACCTACAGGAGCACAACTTGCAAGCCTCTGGTCAACCTCATGCCATGGAAACTCACCAAGGGCAACGTTCCTCTTTAAACAGAAAGAAGGACAAAGACTCCAGATGCAGAATCCCCAGACAGGAGCACAAAGGGCCATTAACTACCCACTCAGACACTAACTTGCATTAACCTGCTAACCCCAGCTAGGATAACTTCCCACTAGCAGTGACACTGAACATTTGGCTTGTGCTGAACGACAAACCTCATGAGGGTAAGCAAACCAAGTCATCCCCATTTTAGATATTTTTTAAAGTATGGATTCACACTATGGAGCTGTTCCAGGCTGTTTCCTGGATTTTGACTATCAGCAGTTGTCTCAAATACATTTCAACTATAGATTCCAGCCAATCACTGATAAAATGCTACGAGTTTTATGGTGAGTGCTACTGAGTTCCAAATTACCTCTGTAAGCAAATCTTTCTACTACAAAAATGTACAAAACTTCCGAAAGCAAATTGCACTATATGGAATGAACAATTTCACTAGGACAAGAATCTTAGCAGGACAGCCAGTTTGAGGCCATTCTCCTTATATCTATGCACCTGGGCAAACCATATATGGATGATGTTAAACAGTACTTGTTCCTAAATGAAATTGTGTGGAAACACAGGCACTCCTGCAAGATGCATTTTCCTGCCCTCTCAGTTCTGTGAGACAGTATGCTTTATCTAAAATACTTAGCAAGAGTTGCTGATCTACTGCCTCTTTAAACAGGCTTTAAATAACGAGTAATTCTTAAAGCATTTAGTATTTCAATTTGGAAGACCTAGAGGGGCAGGAAAGTAAGGAAGAAAAAAGAAGGAGGGAGGGAGGGAGAAAATCACTTCATTGTTAGCCAAAGATCATTCCCCCACCCCATCCACATGCCTGTTCACAAAGTGTCACCAGAAAATGTACTAAAATGTATGGAGAATTGCTGAGAGGGCCAAATTCAGATGGTGTGAGTGGTGCCCTTGTTATGGGTGCTGAGTCTCTGAGAATAAGGCTTCCTGTCATCAGGGCCCTTTCTTAGTGGCCTGTTCCTGTCACTGAAGGTTAAAATCTGCAGACAAGAATTACTCTCTCTGTAACTCCTAGGTCCTTAGTTCATAGGAAATCCATCACTCCTGGAAGGTTGTCACAGAACACAGGGTTGCTGAAGAACTCTTCCAGTTCTAGTGACTTTTCTGACATTTGTCAAAGAACATAGTAATTCCAACCAGGGAACTCTGAACAGGGCACTCATGAAGTCACAGGTTATCCAGCCCAGCAGCCAGTGTCCTTTAGGCTCTAGACGGATGTCAGCCAGCAAACCAGGAAAGGCTATGGGAGAGTCAGAGCCTGACACCAGGCAACTTCACCAGAGTGCAGGTGAGTGCTGTGGTACCCGGTGAGCAATAATAGAGACAGCACCACTGAGGGCCAGCAGAAGGATCAGCCTAGTCTTTCCACTGTCTTCTTATCATCCCCAACTGTGTTCATAGCTACCTTCAATCCACCACTGCCTCTACCACAGGCAAGGACTAGAAAAGCAAGGCAGTTAATTTCCCTTTTATTCAAATTAATTGAGAGACAAAGACTCTAGGCCTGGCCATTCTTCAGTCAGGCTCCTGAGCCTTCTCCTAGGCACATCTGTGCAATTCCTTCATTGCTCTAGGAAGTGGAAAGATCTAAATTATAAATAAAGCCAGTTCCTTCATGCTAAGCCAGCGTAGGAGACCTGGGACTAAGAGTGGTCTGTAATGTAGGGCAAGTGTGACTATTTTTGTCAGTGTGGTTACTAGGATGTAGAAGCAAACATTCCCATCAGTTAAGGTGCCAACCCCCATTTGGGTATCCTGCCTGACCCCAACATAAGTCTAAATTATGTGTCCATAGGGAACTGTGGCGATCCCTCACCAGGACATACACTTCTGGAACCCAAACCAAGTCTGTCCTGCATATAAATAAGCCTGTCTATCATGGTACAGAATTTACATTTGGTGCTAGCTTTATGACCTTGTCCCAAGATTAGGTTGGTAGTCTGTGTGTCTGTTTCTCTTTTGAAAATGGGACAAACCAATCTAGGGACGGGAGAGACAACTCAGCCTTCAAGAATGCTCGCTGTTGGGCTGGGAAGATGCCTCGGCGGCCACTCGTCCAAATGACCCAGGTTCAATTCCCAACACCCACATGGCAGCTTACAAACGTCTATTACCCCAGCTCTAGGAAATCTGGCATCCTCACACAGACATACATGCAGTCAAAATATCAAAGCACATAAAAAGTAAATGTAAAAAAATCTTAAAACAAACAATCAAAAAACAACCATCCATTAACCCTGGAAATGTTTGGCTAACATGTTTGAGTGTGCAGAAACCCTGGTTGGAGTGATTTTTTTTTCAAAGATCAGAAGTTAAATATAGGACCCTCCAGGTTCCTCTAACAGGTCAATATTCATGACGACCCAACACCCTTTATAAGGACCTGCCCCTGATTTAACCACTACCCAAAGCCTAAGGTTACTAACCAGCCCCCATGTTGGGCCCTTAAAGTCTCAGTACTTGGCAATGCTGAACTCTGGCTCAAAGTCTAAACATTGGGGTCTGGGAGGATAGGAAAGTACATTTTACAGATTCAACCACTACACCTCTTAGTGTGTAAAAATAAAAACCATGAGTGTTTATTTGTTACAATCAGCTAACTCTTTCAGGCTAACCTCTTTTCCTGAGGTCCAGGTACCTAAGTCGGCCTGGCTGCCAGCTTGCCCTTAACCATTACACCCTACCTCCTAGAGACATTATGCAATATCAGCTTAAAGAAGGCAGCTCTCTCCCACACTTTGAGGTCCCACCCTCAAAGAGCCAAGAGCATTCTCCCCAGAGAGTGTGTCAAACCTTCCGACTGCAGGAGAATGAGGCCAAGGTGGGGTAAGAGGGTGGTGTGGTGTTGTGTGGAGTGAGTGAGAGTTTCCAGTGGTTTCCAAGCCCGACTGGCCCTGCCTCGTTCCTGAGGTGCAGCCAGTCCCATGGAGAAGGTTTTTCCTTTGGCCTTTTCCCCTTCCTGTCCTGATTGACTTCTCAGGTGTGAAGGCAACACTGAAAATTCCTTCTGGTCTAGCTCTTCTTGATAGACTTTTTTAAAATTCTGGGTTTTCAGAAGTTTTTCTCCCAACACCAGTCATCTCTCTCTGCACAGCACCATGATTCATGCCAGGAATCTCTTCTTTCATCCTCTGCAGACATGAGTCACAATGAAAAGGCACAGCTGGAGATTCCTCATCTGAGCTGGACAAGAGGTCGTGGTCTACCTCAGGCAGGCGGGTAGGCACATATGTACAGGCATGTTCAAAAGACCAAATAAGACTCCAAAGGCTCTAGGGTTCACACAAAAGAATCCAAGTCTTCTTGAACAGCACACATACCCATCAGAGAGGGATCTTCTGTCTTTCTACCACCAAGTAATCATACTGCTCAAATTTTCCTTTTCATCTGAGGAAAACTTGAACTTCTAATTCTATATCTGTCTCTTATTTCTAGCAAACACAGTAAAACGGTGGCAGATCAGTCATTTCATATCCCAACAATCCAACTGCCAACATCCCTTTAAGAGGTTTAAAAATGGGTATTTTTTTGTACAAAACCTGTCACTATGGCAACTTGAATCTGCTCGGTTTCTGAATAGAGAACAGTGAACTATTTATTTATCTTTCCACTACAAACATCATGGAAACAGGTTGGTAACATTTTCCTCCACCTGGCACTACAGAGCTCCTCCAGCCTCATGGTGTAAGTCAAAGAAAAGGTGACAAAGCTGTCCAGAGATTGAGGGAGGCTTTCTCAGAAGCCAGTATGTACACACACACACACACACACATCAACACACCAGCACACAATAACATACTACCACTTTGGCTGTGTGCCAAGGACAAATCACCAAGCTTCCCCATCTCTAGACCTACAGGACACCTAACCTATTGATACATTAGATGAATAGAACCTATAACCCCTTCACTTCCCAGAAGACAGAAAAGCATATGTGTGTTCACTTCTGCAGATAGACTCACTCTGGGCTCAGGAAAGAGCTTGTGCATGATTATCTATGTATGACTTTGGCTTTGTTCACTCACACCACAAACCATGACTGACAGTTTCAGAAATTTGCTGAACACAACTGGTTTTGGGAAATGCCAGGAACTGACTAACTCCTTTTTAACCACAGCAGACTAACTTTATCTTCTGGCAAGAGAACTCTGTTCTAGTTTGAATCTGGTATGTCCCTTGCAGGTTTGTGCTTTCAAGACTTGGTCCCCTGCTGGTCTGACTGTTTAGGGGACACTGTAGAACTCTGGGGATGTAGCCCACTAGGAGGAAGGCTTAGAAGGCTGCTTCTGACTCCACCTAGCTCTTTTCTTCCTGGTCTAGCCACCATGTGAGGAGCTTGACCACACTTGCACCACAAAGCCCCTGTGCCATGAAGGACTGAACCCTCTGAAACTGTAATCCACAGCAACCTCTTCTCCCTTAAATTGTTTCTGTCAGGGTTTGTTACAGTGACAAAAGAAACAACCAAAACAAACTCATAAATCCCAAACCTTAGCCATGACTAAAATATCCTAGCATGGATTTAGAATATCAATAAGAGATACAATCCCTTCCATTTGTCCTCCAGCCTCCAATGCACCTTGATGGATGGATAGATGGATAGATGGATAGATAGATAGATAGATAGATAGATAGATAGAAAGAAAGAAAGAAAGAAAGAAAGAAAGAAAGAAAGAAAGAAAGAAAGAAAGAAGCTTTTTACACATTAACCCTGGAAATGTTTGGCCACAAAGTTCTGGGTTGATATTTTGTGTGCCTTGCCTGCTTGTTCGCCTTTTGTGATGATGATCCACCAGCTCTGTAAGTACAACACAAATTGTTTCAGAAACTATTGTACTTATATATTTAGAGAATTAATATTCTGATCATGCAGTAATTCACACTTGGGGAAAATTATTCAATTTGGAATCAGCCATTTCATAAATCCAGAAGCTAGGGCCCACTACACCACAATCAGGCATATGTATCACCAAGCATCATGTGAACTTCCAAGAAGCCACAGGCCTGCTGTTTAATAATTAACAAGGAGGTTATGATCCCCCCTTCATTTGGCTACAGGGTCCAAATTTCCCAACCTGGCAGATAAAGTGTCTTGCCACATCTATACTTGTGTTTGATTCCTTTCCAACAGGTTAGACTCCTTGAGACAATCTAACAGACGCACAGCATAACTCCACTTGACACCCACTTTGGAGCTTCTAGGCAATCTAGGTCTGGAGAGCTATTTTAAATTGTGCTGAGGACACCACAAGCTCCCTCAAAAGTCTCACGAAGGCTGAAATTTTAAAAACACTTGTTAGGTGGCCATTCGATTAAAAACTACAAATCATTAGCAGTCAGCTCTGATCACTTTCTGAACACCAACCGAAGCTAGTAAACAACCACAGGAGTTAAGTGATGCACAGGAGTACAGCAAGGTCACAAGTCAGGACAGTAGGACCTATCGAAACTAATAATATGCGCATCACAACATCACGTGGCACTATGAACTGACACTCGTACAAAGGGTGCCCAAACTGGCACTGTCAACCCCACCCTCACACCCCAGTAGACTCACCCTGCTAAGCTACCTGTCAAGAACTTCTCTATCTTAAGTATACACTGAACTTGGAACAGCATTCCAAATCTTTACTAACAAGAACAAAGGTTTGGGGCTGATACTGATGACATGGTAGTAATTTTTTTATTCCCCCGAGAGACCAGACAGGGGAGGGGCTGCAGCAGGACTTGAGAGCTCCTATACTGCCTTGCACAGTAAGCTGCATCCTCTTTCAGAAAGCCCTAAGAGGCTGGCTGGGATCCATACAGGCTAAGGATATGGTACAAAAGGAAACTTGTCACAGCACCAGGAGTCAGAGGGAAAGCAATGACTACTTCCTATTACTGGAAGATTGGGGTGGTCAGGTTGTTTAAAGGGAAGAAAATATACTTCAAATGAAAACTTAGCCTGACCGTACAATTCTGTCTAATGTTTGTCAGCATTTTTACATCTGATCTCATTTTTTAGCCTGAAAGCCCTCCTATGAAAGCTGGCCTGGAATTATCATACTCAGTCTACAACTGGCAGCATGACTTGCCCAAGACCACAAAGCTTATCAACATTGGGGTCAGACTGCCAGAATCTTGGTGTGGGAGTTTTCCTTATAATAATAATTATCATCATCATCATTCTTGAGATTATAATTACATCATTTCACCTTCCCTTTCCTCCCTCCAAAGATTCAGAGTTTTTACACAGAGTTTTTAATCTGTCCAGTTCCAATATGTCTAAGTATTTTTTCAAACTTGTATACAAAACCCCTGAAAGTCTGGCTCCCCCCTACTTCTCTACCTCCCACCTTCATGCTACAGACCAGTATTTCATAAAGACAAGGCCTGTTAATGGCACATAATCCTGGGGCAGAGCCAATCCCCCGCCTGCCCCCTCTGACTCTAAATAATCCAGATCTTCTGTTGATAACAAACCACAACTTCCAAAGTACAGATGACAGAGTTTGGAAGGGTCAAGTTCACCAACAATGAGCTTCACTCACCAATGCACTTCATGTCAAATGCATATATGCGGAGGGAAGTCGACACGACACTTTAAACAGCTCACAGACTCCTTAGTCATAGTAACTGTTCTTAGAAAAGACTGTCCCTGGTCATTGGGTGCTATCTGCTGTTATCTGAGGCCCTTGCAGGATTTACTCATGCCAACTTGGCATTCTGTTTCTGCAATAAAAGATGCTGGGACACAGGAAATCAGAAGGGGATCTTCATGCCATCAACAGAGACTCAGCTAAGGCAAACACTAATGGAAGCTAACCACTCCACTAACTCCATCAGCCAAGCAGCCAACAAAACACAAGACAGCTGGCACACTCCACTCCTGCATGTACCACCCCTGCCTTGTTTCAAAGGGCTGGAGCCAACATGACTTCAAGTGACTAGCACAGAGCTGCCTGCTGGGTTCCTATCTCAAGATCATGAACCACTCTCTCCAGTCCTTTGGGGCCATCAATAAATAGATCAGTATCAGTCTATTCTTCCTTTCTCTCCTCATCAATGTCAACTTTCCTCACTGTTCCTTCCACTTCTACCTCCGTCCCCAAATATCCATTCTAACTTCCAGTCATACTGCAAGACTGGAATTTTAGTGAAACAGTTCCAACTGGCCAATAGCACAGCATTTTACAATGTTCAAGCCTCAGTCTGCAGCAGTCCCAAGATCTAGCCAATGACCCCTGAGCATTAAACATGTAAGGGAATGCAGAAAGCACACCAATTTACATAATCATTGATGCTTACTGTATCTATGTCTTACCTAAGGAATATACATGCCCTAAATTATATTATAATTCTAATTTATGAATTTATATGTATTACATGAGGAAAATTTCCCATATTCTCTCCATTCCTACCAAGATGCAGGAAAGAAGATGAGAAAACCACGCAATAGATCCTAGATCCAAGCTCCAAGATCCAAACCAAGGCTGTCAGTCACCAGCTTGGAAGCTCTTTCCTGTAATTATAACTCACTTTCTATTCAAATACTGAGTTAATTCACTGCTGAAGTGTAACCACAAGGCTGAAGATAACTCTTTTAGAGGACACAGGTTCACCTCTCAGCACACACATAGCAGCTCACAACTGTCAATAACTATGTTTCACAAGATCCAATGCCCTCTTCTGGCCTTTTTGGACATCAGGATACATGTGATACACAGACATGTATGCTGGCAAAACACCCATACACATAAAATAATAATAAAAAAAATTTTAAATTAAACACAATCATGGCTCCAGGGACTAAAATTAAATAAATAGAGCATAAAGGTGATTCCCAATGAATGTCTTTCTTTAACTCTGCAGAATAAATATTGGCTTAGAATTCTGAAAGCCTCAACTATTTGGCTTAATTCATTAGCATGCAAAGCCTGAACATACACACAATAGAATTTAAATGACAAGATAACTTCATGTGGAATTCTTCATGCAGAGACTTCCTATTAGTGCTGTTCTCTTAGGTCATAAGGGCTTAGCACCAGCACCAGCCAAACCTGACTTCTACACAGCATGATAACTTAAGCTTGATATTCTTTTCTCATGATTCTGTTAATAAAGCATGGACAAGTAACAACTCTTTAAAGGATGCCAAAAATCTTAGCTATGTGCAAAGGAATGACTGAGTTATCACCCTTCGCAAGAGCTGTGTTTCACATGAATAAACAGACAAAACACACTTTGCCTTGACTATGAGCACAGTCCTAAGTTCATGATGAACTCGACAAAGCAGAAAGACCTGTGGGGAGCAGGTAACTTATCCACAATAGAAAGGAAAAAAAGTACTTAACAGGGAAATTTTCTCACATCTAAATTCAATATTTGAAAAAAAAAAAAGAAAAGAAAAGAAAAAAAAGAAAAATTCACTTACCAGATATTCTAAAACTTTTGAACAAAATAGAAAAGTTGCATTTTTTTTAAATTGAGAACTAAGACATAATCTGCTGAACTCCTACAGAAAATGAGCCAGGTATTATGATAGGCATCTCAATTTAATCCAACAATCCTAAAAAGCAAAGATATTTCATGCTACTAATGAGAAGACAGAGCTCAGGGTGGGTAAGGAACAGAACTGTAATCCTAAAACAAGAACACTCTAGGATTCTATCCAAGGTACAACTGATTCCAAAACCTAAGATATTGGAAGCTGCACACGACCTACTAGTTCCACCAAGGAATTCAGGACCCTGACTACAGTGACAGGGCTGCTCCTAAGTGGAGCCCATCAGCCCTGGAGTCAGAAGCTCTGTTTTAACAACACTTCCATTGAGTGGTGGTTTCCTCCCAAATTCATGGAGATGAAGATGGTATTTAACCTTATAACATTGAGGTAAGAAGCAGCTATAAAAGCCGCAGTGAAAGGCCTTACCAAAGCAGCCAAGGGTTCCATAATGTTACCTCATCTTCAAGCTTGAGGTGGTACAGCTGATGAGCAACTGAGTGCAGGTCCAGGGCCCGGTTAAGACCACACCTCAGAGCCTGAAGGGGGAAGGGCCCAGGCATTGAGGAAACCTGTCACAGCCCCTGTTTCAGCTACCTTCCCATAGATAAAAAATTGATTGTGGGATAACTCTATACAAATCGAGGCCACAGTTTGTTGAATGGACTCCTGGTCATAGTTAGCCAATTCAGAATCAGTGGAAGCCTTCCTGCCTTCAGTAAGCTCCCTTCCACCCAGAGGCAAGGGAAATCAGAAACAAAACCAATCGTGCAACCCTTGACCCAGTAAGAGCCTCATCTTCTCTTGCCAACTTTCCCTTTTGTATCCCATATGTGTGCATGAAGGTTCTTTATCCCAGGACACAGTGGGGACACAGGCACTTGAGGTCAGTCCTCCACAGGAAACAAACATCTCCTTTGAGATATAATTTTAAACAATGATTACACTAAATGGTGACTTGCAGAGCAATAAGAGTTCACTGTAACACTGACTTAAAAGATTTGAAGATGTGAGGTAGAAAAGAAAACAATAAAAGAAGAACGTGGCTCAGCAGTCAAGAGCACATGTTGCTCTCGCAGGAGCACAGCTCAGGTCCCAGCACCTCACAACCATCTCAACTCCAGTTCCAGGGGATCCAGCATTCCCTTTTTACCCTCCTCAGACACTACATGTTTGCATGTGCCTAAAAACCACACACATTTATACATAAAAAAAAATAAAAATTAAGTCATTGAAATAAAAAGTTAGATAAGAAAACTAGGTAAAAATATGTATGTTAACATATAGAGGGCAAATAATATTTAAAAACATGAGCTAGAGTTGAAAGAGTTAAAAATACAAATTTACAATAGATAAAATGGGACAATAACATGAAGAGTCTGTTAAGATACATGAAGCCTGTTGTGGGTTTTCCTGATGCTGTTTGTATTCTGATATTAATTCTGCTTCCTCAAGAGAGGCAGAAGAGGATCAGAGGGGAAGGAGAGAGGACAGAATAAGAGGAGGAAGCCATGATTGAGCAGAACCATGTGGCCAGGAGAAACCACAAGTAGCAAGGGGTCTTATAGCTGGGGAATAAGTTAGTATAGTGTTAGGTCTGCCCAGTCTAGGCTTATATCTTAAATATCTGGATTGAGTGGTTTTTATACGGGGTTTATTGTGGTTAGAAATTCCAGCAACAACGCCCTTAGTCACATACTCACATCTAATCTCATTAACAGCAAATACATAAAAAAGAAAAGGTATCTTTTTCCTTTAAAAAGCCCCAAATATGTGGAGCTGGAGAGATGGCTCAGCAGTTAAGAGCACTGACTGCTCTTCCAGAGGTCCTGAGTTCAGTTCCCAGCAACCACATGGTGGCTCACAACCATCTGTAATGGAATCTAATGCCCTCTTCTGGTGTGTCTGAAGATAGCCACAGAGTACTCATATACATAAAATAAAGAAATATGTCTTTTAAAAAGTCTTTGGGGTTTAAAAAAAAAAGACCCAAATATTATCAAAGTGGGAATATCCTTCTGCTAATGGGAATAAGTTCGTTCTGGCTAATTACAGAAATGTTAACCAGGACTTCCACACATTTCATCCTGTGAAAATGAGACCAATATAAAACTCAGAGAACACTGACAGCACAAATGCTCATCAAAGCTGAAAACAAGCAACATGCCCCCCAGTAAACAGAGCACACCACACAGTCCTCAGAACTGTTTACAGATATTTCAGCAATGCCAATGAGACAATGCTAAGCTGTATAAAAGTGGAAGTAAAATTATATACTCAGAATATTTGACTTATGGAGAAAATATATGACTAGGGGAAAAGATGAAAGGAAACATTCCACCACACAAAAGAAGTATACCTCAAAGTACGGCCTGATTTCCTTCCTGGATTTGCCCAGGATTTTTTTTTTTTTTTTTTAAGGAACATGTGGGAGTGGTGGGGAGCTGAACATTAAGTATGTGTGCCACATATATGCAGGGCCCACTGGCCAGAAGAGGGCACCAGATCCCCTGGAACTGATGTTACAGGCATTTATGAGCTGTTCAATGTGGGTGCTAGAAACCAAACCCAGGTCCTCTGTAAGAACAGCAAGTGCTCTCAATCACTAAGCCATCTCCTCAGCTCCTGATAACATTTTAAAATTCGGGTCTCCGTTGTATTTTTTTTCTATATTACTCAAACTTATAAGGTAATTCATTTTGTGATTACAAAAAAAAAACTAACAATTTCAAATATGAGTACATAATGAACAAGAGATGTAAACCCAAAGGCTCTCACATTTCTGCAGGTAGCACATAAGCTGCAGTTAAGGCCATCCATCAGGAACAAAGCTACTCTGTACTGAACTAGGTCTAGCACAACACTAGGCTTCTTGGGGTCAGAATAAAAGCTGCAAATCTCACATATCAAAGCATATTTTGGAAATTCATAAACTGAAACCTTTTCTATGAAGGAACACACCAAAATTATCTCCACAAAACAAACTAGTTGAGCAGGAAGTTACTAGGAACACCTTAAAAACTAATCATTGTTTTCACAGCTCTGAATAACAGCCAGCTCATGTTGGTACACAGTGTAACATAAACAAGCCATCTTCAGTGAGCTTGTCTGTGCTCAACAGGACAACATGAAGCTCTGAGCATATGGCTTTGCCTCAGCAAAATCACAATTAACTCCTGGGGGTTCACCCTCTCGAAGGCTTGAGGTCTCTGAGATGGCTTTCCCACAGCAACTGCTAACTCAGCAAGCACTTTGTGCTCCACATCCTGCTTCATCTTCAGAACCCCACAACAGACACCTGGGGCATACAGTCTTTGTCAGGATGGCCTTTCTCTGTGGGATTCTTAGGCACATCTCCAGACCCTATCACCAGATTTGGTGACACTCCTTCCAGTCCCCAAGCTGTGACATAAAAATGTCTCCTGACATCATCAGATGTCTTCTTTGAGTCAAAATCACCTCCACTGCAAGCCACTGCTACAGAAATTACTGTTACTGCCCTCACTTGACGGAATGGTGGGGCCTCCAGAGCCCAAGATCCATAATTCTATATACTTCATGCATCTCCAGGTAGGATGCCTACCTTACACATCTTACCTAACTGAACCACCTTTCTACCTCCATGGACCTCAGCAAATGTTGGTCTAAGAAACCTCATCACCTATTTATTTACTTCCTACTGGGAAACACATCATGGTCTTCAACTAGCATATAATCTATCTGAAAAAAGTAAGATATATCCAGACATAAGCCATCTGTATTGGAAAACAAACAAACAAACAAACAAACAAAACCTCTTCTTGCATCTGTAAAATAGAAACAGTGCTTACATGGCCCTCATAATTAACTGAGATAGCACAACTGAAGTTCTCATTGTAAAGTACAATTCCAGAAACAACTACAAACCAAAGGAGTGGCAACAAACAAGGCTAGCGTCAAAAGTCTCAAATGGGTTAGGCTGGGCAAGCTAAACGCCTCACCTACATAAAGCTGAGCATCTAAAATCTACACTGGAGGTTACCTGATCTCTGGTAGAGTTCTCAAGCTGAGTTCTGACACAGCCTCTCAGCACAGCTGCTTCCAGCCGGCCTGAAGGCAAGACCGGTTTAAGCACGAGAAGCAATAAGGAAGGGGACCAGCGCCTGTTGAGCTTGCCACAGGTCAGTCCCTCTGCACAGGAGCAGGAAAGACAAGCTTGGAAAGAGATCAAGATCAGATGAGGTGACACAGTGACACAGTTGTGACAACAGCCAGGCAAAATCCAAGAAATAACATTTTCCTTAAAAAGTAAGCAAGAGTTGCTACAAAGCATATCCTTAACTTCCATAGTGAATCTCAGAATAAAAGATGTACATTCTGACTGGTTGTCGAGAATTCACTGAAAATAGAAAGATGCTTAAAGCTGTGTGACTGAAGGTAGAGATTTTACTGAAACAAAAGCTCAAGCGGCCATAGAAATATAAACTCCAACTTCTTTATCTCCATGTCCAGCCCATCCTGCTCTCCTGTTCATCCTTCATCAAGGTGAAGGCCCACAGGTGACAGACCAGTTCTAAATCTTAATTTCAGTAAGTAAAAATTCCCAGACCAAATGCTGGCTAAAATTTATTAAAGACTGTAGAACACATACCTATCCCCATGTGGTCTCTACCTCAGGATTATCTGTGTGAGCACTATGCTGTAAGCCAAAGTCAAGACAGGCAGGTAGCATGAATACTCAGGACAAAAGGATGATTCATGCCCCAGGCAAATGGGGGACAGGGAAAGGTTTCATCATGCTACTAAGAATGGCACATGATTTGGAAATGTTTATTTCTGGAATCTCTGGTTTAACATAGCTGGACGATGGCTGACTGCTGATAAATGAAACAGCAAAATGCAAAGCCAATCCTAAGGGGACATCAGTGGACCACACTCTTATTCACCGGACTGCTTTAGTCTTCTACTTCATTATCCTGATGTCATCACCACAACAAATCTTCTAGAAAACCACAACCCCATGTCTTTTCAGCAAAAGCTCTGACTAGAAATAACTAGTTAAAATAAAAATTAACAACAACCTTATCAAAACTAGTATATAACGAAATGGCCTCTGCTTCACAACCCCTTCCTATAGAGCATTTCCTGGGGTACTGGAAGTTCTGCTTTAACCAGTAACTGAATGTGGCACCAAAACCAGCTGTTTCTCACCACTTGGAATGCTCAAGTTTCCCCAAGAAGCTAGCCTGTGAACCATTAAGCCATTAAGTCTGGTTGTCTAAAAATTCCTCCTTCAAACAAGTCAAGTTTTCCTTTGTCTGATTTTTTTTTTTCTTTTTGCTAACACTGCTTTCCACTTCAATAAATTAGCTGACTGCCTCAAGACACATCCTGGTAAATATGTCACTCCGTATTGTTTAGATGAGAGACTCCTGTCATTATTTCAAGTTTTTCCTCTTGAACAATAATCCCCAGAGCCAGCTCCTCTGGAGCCAGGGCAACTTGTCTATGAATTTCCTTTCACTGCTTCCTACTGTATGGAAGATGGCCTGCAGAGAACTCACTCAACACTTAGCCCTTCCCATTATATTTTCCTCCATTTCACTGAGTGCTTTCTTCTACCCCACTTAAAGAAGAGTTCTCTAGAATTCAAAATGACCCCGCCACCCTCTGCCCAGTTGTGTTTCTCCCATCCTTCCCCAGCCCCGGTGCCTTGCACTTGCTCCTTGACCACACTTTCTCCAACCTCAGCTACTCACTACATCGGTAGTGCCTCAGCCATCAATTCCTTGAGGGAAAAGACAAAATGTTCACCTACTGTGGCTTACTGTTCTCCTTGTAATCCTCAATATTCCACCCTGGATTCCATCTCTCCTGTGCTACTCGAACTGCTTGCTTTCTCTGAGTTCACAAAAAGACTGGCAGACTCCCCAGTCTACCCCTGTAATGAGCCTGCTGACTGTGAGCATACGAACAATCACAACACAGGGTTCATCCCTTGCTTTGACCACCATTTTCTTTTATGGTTCATGCTCTACCTCCCTTGGTAGGTTTTCCTTTGCCTCCTAAGTACCACATACTTCCTCAGGGTTAGGTACTTGCTTCTCTTTACTTTATATACTCTTCAGAGTTTATACTCCAGCTTTTATGTAACAGTTCTACAGAGATGGCTATCAACCTAGGAATTTGCCTACACTGCAAACTTAAATTTCTAATATTGCTTAAAATCATCATGTGGATATCAACTTACAATCCTTTTTGAAAAGATGTATTTATTTGTTTGTATCTCTGTCTATATGAGTACATGCACATGTGTTTATACAGATATAAACATATGCAGGAACCAGAAGAGGACACTAAATATACCCTCTATCACTTGCCACTTTTTTTTTCCCTTTGAGGTAAAAGTCTCTCCTTGTACCTGGGCTCATATTTCTTGCCTAGACTAGAATCCAGAAAGCCACAGCAATCCTTCCATCTCCACCTCTCTCAGAGCTGAGGTTATAGGTGCATGCAGAGGAGCCAATCCTGTTACATGGGTGCCAGAATGCAAACTCCAGTCCTTGTGGTTTGAGAACAGGCACTCCTAACCTCTGAGCCATCTCTCCAGCCCCCACTAACAATGCTTGAAAGCCTTTAATATACCACTTACAAAGCCAAACCAAAGGCAGGAACATGCCCTGGAACCCTACCTACCTTGCATTAGTGACTAATGAAGAGCTTGATTTATAGCATGGTCCCCTATCCCCACCCAAGCCCAGCTCACACAATCTTCATGACCTTGACCAAGTTGCTGAACCTTTCAGGGCCTTTGAGCCCTTGTGTATAAAGTACACATAATAGCCGTACTTTCTTCTCAAGCAAATGCAGGGATTAAGGTAAAACATGTAAGATGCTTATAACTGTTTATGGTGCAGCAAGAGCTAGGTAAGCATTAGCTACTCTCTCTGATGGTATTGTTCACCTAAAAACCTAGTGAAGTGATTATTATTTTATTAATTCATGCAATGAGAACACTAAGGTTGATTACTATATATGAATCACAATATAATCTTGAATTCCAAACAATCAGACTTAGCCATCATGTTTCCCATTAAAATTCCATTTTTCTTGTGTGCTCTTCTTGGTTAAGAGTCATCTGCTCCCTGTAGTCCTGTTCTCATCTATTCACCTAGGAATACCCAGCATACTATTTCCAAACCCTTCTTTATAATCCACCCTCCTCCACACCTCAAGAAAAAATATTCAGTGAATATTCATCTATCCAAGGCAGGTTGTTTGCCAAGAATAAAGCTATTAGTGCTTCACAAACATTATCATACTTAATCCTCATAACCACCCAACTACTCTCAGTTCACAAGCAATTTAATTAACCAAAATCACATAGCTAGTAAGGACAAGGGATCCGAATCTACAATCATCTGGCTCCAGAGCCCACGCCCTTCATTCCTAGGCTGCAGCTAATAAAATTTTCATAAGCACATCTTTTACTCTCTCAGAGTTGGGAGAGCAGACTCCTGGGTGCTCTGGTTTAAGGAGGTAGGAGTGAGGTGAGAGCTAAAGGGACAATAAGTAGACAGGAAAGAGTTCACAGCTGGCCCGTCACCTGACCTCTCTACCTAGGTTAATTGAGAACCTACTTGGAGAGCTACCCCTTTCTCCAGGGTCTCTACACAATGCTCCTTCCATAATAGCTAACATCTTTTCTTGGAAGTCTATATGCCAAGTATGCCAGTGTCAATCAAGAGATGGGCAGGTGAAATCTAGTATAGCAAATCCAGAATATCACCAACTTCTCAGCTTCCAACTAACTTCCCAGAACCGTGACATTCTATGCCCTCAGCTTCCTACCTCCAGTGCCATTTTTTATCTTGATTCATTATTTCCAATGATTTCTAATCCTAGCAAATATTCTCAACACAAGCATCAATACTTACACCACTTTAGAGATAGAAAGACTACCACTGAGAGATTAACAACTTGCCAGTGTCAACCTGTTATAAACAAGACTTCTAGTTTAGTACCTATGGGGCTCTAACCTCACACTCTTTTCTTTTCCCCTCACATAGAATAATGTCTTTTAATTTAAAAAAAAAAAGTCGTTTTTTTAATTTAAACTTAGTTAAGTCCACAAGCGACTGCACATCACTGACCCCTATATGGCAATGGGGAGGAAATGTCACCCTAGAGAACCAAAGTCCTTAAGCAGAGAAAATGATCAAGAACCAAAACTCTTTAAAAGGCTTCTCAATTGTGCAGTTACAATTAGAGAATGTGAAAGGTTGACAGAAACATCCAAGTACCTGATTCCAAGGAAACAGTTACCCAAGTAACTTCACAGGTCTGGTCCCAGCAGACTCACTGGATCAACCAGACACTTACCTGACTCATCATTTCCCTTTTCTCTTTTCCCTGTCCCCTTCCCCTCCCCCACCCCTCTGCCCACAGCCAATCTAGAAGACAACACACAGGCTCACAGGCTTTTCCATCATTCATAAGATGACAGTAGAGCAAGTTCAAATTCCACTTCAAACAAAATTAGGTCTTCTACTGTGTACTGATCATCCTCACTCAGGATGATATTCTCAAGATTCATTCATTTGCCTGCAGAAATCATGATGTCTTTGTTTTTTATAGCTGAACAGTATTACATTTGTAAATGAACCACTTTTTCTTTATCCTTTCTTCAGTTGAGGGGCATCTGGGTTGTTTCCAGTTTCTGGCTATTACTAATTAAGCTGCTATGAACATAGTTGAGCAAGTGTCTTTGTGGGATGTTGGAGTATCTTTTAGATATATGCCCAGTGGTATAACTGGGTCTTGAGGTAGAACTATTCCCAGTTTTCTGAGAAACTGCCAAATTGATTTCCAAAATGGTTGTACAAGTTTGTACATCTTAGAAAAACATAATGGCCATAGGGACATTATTTGTTCAACACTACCTATGCTGCTGAGTTCTTACATGATTAAAAACAGCAACAAAAACAGGTCGTCAAGTTCCTCATGTTTTCATGTTCTTCTAGATAAAGTAAATTCAATAAAATTTCCCTACTAAAAAAAATCCCATACAACTCTGGAGCAGTGCGATGATGTTTATGCAAAGTTCTACGACTGAAACGAGAGAAGCAAAAGCAATGTAATGAGCTTTCCAAGAGCTGCCTTGGGTTCTGTTTGTCTGAAGGACTCAGTCACTTCTCTAGGCATAAAATCTTACCACTGAAAACAGCATCTTTTTAAAACATTTTCATTTTATGCTTTGACAATTTCATACATGCATACAATATATTTTGGTCATATCTGCCGCCACCCTACTCCCCTTTCCCTATTCACTGGGACACACCCCATGCACACACATCCCCCTCTCTTGTTATCATGTCACATATATGGATATATCATATATATGTGTGTGTGTATGTGTGTATGGATATATCATATATATATATATATATATATATATACACATATATATATGTATACCATATCATACATATGTGTATATGAATAAATGCATATATCATATATCCATCTCTCTGTCCAGTTAGTACTTCCTATAGCCAATCATTGGAGCAATACACCAGAGGCCACATCCCCAAAGAAAACTGACTCTCCATTCCATGGCAGGCAATAGCTCCTCAGCTAGCACTGAGACATCATGAGCTCTTTCCTCTGAAAGCACCATCTTTAATCTTGCTTTTATCTAATCAAGTTTGCCTTGTTATCTAGAACTCATACACTATGAACAGCATACCTGCTTTCCTAAAGATGTGTGCTTGAATTAGATTGGTTAGAGAATAGGTAAAAATACCCATTCACACTCAGGCTAATGGGGCGTCCATGAAATTTACAACAACCCCCAAACATTATAGCATCTGATCTTCCCCCTACATGCTCCAAATACCTAAGCATAATGACTGGTACTCTATACAATTCCTGTATTCATAGGCATTTTCAAGTGTAGTACTATACAGAAAGCACTAAATGGTCTGTCTATTCTCAACTCCTTAAACTTGCCAACAAAAACAAAGACACGTGTGTGGGCTGGTCAAAATGTGAGTCATAGCAGGTTCCAGTGAGACACATAAGCCCAACGCAGGCACAAACTGTGAGGGCAAACCCACCTGGCCCACATTTCAGAAATAGAAACTGTTCAATGCATAGACTGTTCCACACTGAACTCAGACCCTCCCTCCCTCCCTCCCTCCCTCCTCACCACAAAACTGCATGCTAATTAAATCTTTTCAGAGAGGCCAATTTTAATCTATAACCCAACCTTTTTTGGCATTTCAGTTCCTTCAAAGTGGAAAATAAAACAGAAAAAGAATCCTCACCGCTTTGCATTCCAGCAACAACATAATTACTACATGAAAAGAAAAAAAAAATGGAAGTCTTTGAATTCTGTAGGGCGGGCTAAATCATCTTAGGTTTTGTTTTGGTTTGTTTTGGTTTTGCCATGAGCTTTATTTAATAAAGCATTAATCTCTGTGATATATATTGACAAAAGCTGCAGGGGTGTAATAGGCATAGGTTCTGACATGCCCTGCAGTAAGTCTAAGGAGTAAGTAACACAACAGATGAGGAACTGCACGAGCCCACTGAAGTTTCAGACATTTGATAATTGATTTAATTGTAATTTTATAAACTTTTAGCTGCACCAAAAGGCTGTCCAGAAGACACTTGGTTTGCTTTATTTCTAAACATGGCCCAGCCCCGAAACAGAGCTTTAACTGTGATAACTTTGAATTTCTCATTTAAACTCATGTTTGACACTGGTTTTCCAAATTCAAATGATGGGGCTTGAGAGACAGCTCAGCTTCATTTCCAGCACCCAAATGACAGCTCACAAACGTCTATAGCTCCAGTTCTAGGTGATCCAACACTCTCGTCTGGCCTCCCTTCAAGGGCATTAGGCATGTGGTACACAGACATACATGCAAACAAAACATCTGTTCCCATTAAACAGAAATAAATTAATTGAGCTGGGTGGTGGTGGTCAATGTCTTTGATCTCAACACCTGGGGGCCAGAGGCAGGTGGATCTCTTGAATTTGAGGCCCGCCTGATCTGCAAAGCCAGGACAGCCAGAGCTGCACAGAGAAACCCTACCTCAGAAATTAATTAATTAACTTGTTAATTAATTTGTTTTTATATGGGAAGGGGATGGAGATCTTTTTAACTAGGATTAGGACTTTCTGAAAGGGTTTACAATGACTGCTGACTTCAGAACTAAAAAGACTTTCTAGAAAAATCTCTGGAAATAAAGTGATTATATGATATTGCCTGTTCATGTTTTTCCCCCTTTGACATTTTTAAAATACAGATTCAATACTTAGGACTGGGGAGATGGTTCTGTTGTTAAAGTGCTTACCACAAAAGAGTAAGGCCCTGAGTTTGGGCCGTACCACCCACAGCAACACAGACCTGTAATACCAGGAGCTGGACAAGCAGAAAGCCGCTGCAGCTTTTGAGTAGTGAGCCTAGCCAAACTTAAGAAGATGCCTAACATCTGCTCCTGGCCTCCCACATACAAGCACGCACACATACAACACACACACACACCAAATTTAAAAAAAATAAAATAAAATAAAGACATCGACCCAAATATGAATGGATATGGAGACATTAACTAACTCCTTCACTCACTGTCTTGTAAAGGTAATTCAAACCAGGACAGAAACATGCAACATCTTTGAAAAAGACAGAATGTTAAATAAGATTTTCCTTCAGTTAATCAGAATTTCCTTCTAGTTCAGCTGCTTAAAAAATGGAAATGAAAACCTCAAAAAGCTTATTTTAATGTAACAAGTTGTCAGCATAATTTACTACAAAACCTAAGTAGTCCATGGATATAAAAGATTGTAAAAGAAGTCAGCTGCTCAGCGAGAGAATGACCTTGTTGTGATTTACCTCATACTGGTACAAAGAACGGCATAAAGACCACAGGAACTGCATGAGGCTCCCTCAGTGACTGTGTTCCCAAGAACAATTTAAGACAACTTTCAGATTAGACATGTGTAATTTAGAATTACAGTGTAGCCTAGATTTCAAGTTTCTGGTCTGGTAAGACCAACTGACTCTTATGTTAATGTCACTATTATAATAGTAATAGTTGTTTATCAAAATGAATTAAATCAAAACCTAATCTCACCTTTCTTAAAAACTTTCATATCTTTTAACAATTCTCCTTTTTCTTTTCATTTTTATTTACTTAGTGTATGTGTCCCACATATGTTATAAGGAGCTGAGGCTAGAAGACAACTTGGGGGACTCCATTCTCTCCTTCTATCTAGGGATCAGGCCTGGCAGCAAGTGCCTTTACCCACTGAGCTATCTCACTGGCCCAAGAACTTGCCTTTCAAACTACCACGCTGGGGCTGGAGAGGTGGCTCAGTGGTTAAGAGCACTCATGACTCTAACACAGACCCTGCGCTCACATGGGTTTTAAAACTGTCTGTAACTGCAGTTTCAGGGCTTCTGACATCCTCTTCTAGGCCCCTGGGGCCCTCACTATACAGCATACAGGCAGTAAGTTCGTACACATAAAATAAAAGAATAAAAGTACCATGTTTTACTCTAGCACGTCTGCCCTCATAACCATGAACTGAAAAAAAGAGAAATAGTATTTCAAATTAAGTTGTACAATAACTTATTGCTCAAATGTTTTAAAACTTGCCCCCCCCCAAAGAAAGCCATACATACACACACACACACACACACACACACACACACACACACAATACTTTTTGCTTGACTATCTGGTCTTCGAGGTTCCATCTTTAACTGCATGTCATTGTCTAGAATCTGTCATCAAGCAAGGCTACGCTACATAGCACCCACCTTAGTGCCCACAGGAATTCCACATTTCTTTCCCAATAGAAGAAAGAAAACTGCACTAGAAAATACAGAATATTTTACATACACTCATTGAACATAAATACCAAAATTTTGTCCAATATTATTGCTGAGTCAGTAGCAATTCCAATGCCTTGGTTCAAAAATGCAACAAAAAATTAAAATGTTCTGTTCCCATAAAGCACATACTCCCTTTACAAAAGCCTGTTCTTGCTGGGTACGATGGCACAAACATGTAATCCCAGGGGGGGAGCAAGAAGAACCAAAGTTAAAGGCCAGCCTGGGCAACAGGGTGAGATCCTATCTCAAAGAAGAAAGGGGGAGAGGGGTTGGCCCTATCAAAAGGTTGCTCTTCATATGCCCCGTGCTGTTCGGTTATTCCAGGAACTAGGAACAATGCTGTTTGAAAACAAAGAAAATAACACACAAATGTCCTTCCCAGTTCTGGCTATAGAGACGTCTTTTAAGTTCCATTTTTAAAATCCTCTATGCCCACACTTCCTGACTTGGGTTTACTAGACATAATGTGATGACTTTCTTTACCTAGCTCCTGGAAATGCCCTTTAGGTCAGAGTCTGGGATGCAGCTTCTGACTAACAATGAAGTCCACTCCCACTTCCTCCAGACCTGGCAACCAGGGAATCCTCACTGCTGAGGAACCCCTGCCCTCAAAGAGGAAACTGGCTTCACTCAGAAACCTCAGCTACATGCTTTCTATTTCTTGCTCTAAAAGAAAGCGCCTTGAAACTCTGAGAGCCAGTGTTGGAGTCAGAGTACTCAAAGTTACTTTTCCCCCAGAGAGCTAATCACACTCAGTGACCCAAGCGCAGAAAATCTCCAAGCAAGAAAAGGAGTTTGAAACAAGAAATAAAATCAGAATCCTGCCAATAGACAATTGCTTTCTCAAGTTAACAATCAGACCTTTTGAGTTCCCCTCACACTGCTGTCAATTCTTACTGAAAGCAAGGGTTTGTTTTGGCCCCACATCAGAAAAAATCATATTCTCATTATTAAGAGTTTGTGTACCACGCTTCCCAGCATTTGCCTGTTAAAACTCCTTTCTGAACCAGTAATGCTGGCACAGGCTTTAACCCTAAGAGTTAGGAAGCAGAGACAGGCAGACTTCAGTGAGTTTGAGGCCTGAGCGGTCTGCACAGTGGCTCAGAACAGCCAGGGCTACATAGTGAAATCCTGTTTTAAAAATAAAAAGTAATAAAATAAAACTTAAACTCCTTTCTCTAAACGTGAACCCTGAAAACACAACTAACAGCCTTCATTCAATTTTTTCTCAAGAAGCCCCAGGCAAGATCTAGATTGTCAGCCGCTTTCCTAACTGCTCTGGTGTATAAACACCAACAGAGTTGTAGAATTGTGCCCCCAAGAAACCAGTTTTCCCACAGCTACGAATATATACAAGTGAATTTCTCACATCCTAACTGGACTACATAAAAAAGTATTTTACATTGATATGCAAGGATAACACTGATGTTCTTTTACTTAAGAAATATATGGTAGGATGTAAGGAAACTGAGAAAACATAAAACTATTTTCTCTTTACTTTCTGAGAAGATGATTCACATATTTGTGGCACTTTTAAATATTCCCCACTCCTGTTCCCACCTGCACATATACTTCCCTGCTGGTTCTGTAGTAGTGTAGGAGACTGGGCTCAAGCATATGTCCCTGATGGGCATTCTCTTGTAATATGAGGAAACTGAGATTCAGGGTCTGAGCACACTTTCCAAATGTGTGGCGTGGCTCTGCAGTATTATATAGGGATTCTGGAGTTGCACCACAGTCCCCTGACTGGAATCTGAGGTATATTATAGGGAGTCTGGGTCCCATTACAGTTCCCTGAATGGAGCCTGTGGTATTATTGGAGTAATTCCGGGGTGTGGGGTCCCACTAAAATTCCCTAACTGAAGTCTGTGGTGTGGTGGAGACTCTGGGATGTAGGGTCCCAGAACACTTCCGTAATTGGAGTTCTGTGGTATCAGAGTCTATGGTGTGGTGGGGGGGACGAGTGTGAGATGGGCTCACACTGTCCTGAATGAGTCTGTGCTTTGGTGAGATGCCCACGGTGTAAGACTGTGCGCATGTCCCTGACTAGAGTTCCATGGTACTTAGGATTCTGGGGTGTTCGGGTCCCAGCACATTTCCCTGACTGGACTCTGTGGTGTGGTGGGGAGTCCAGGTGTGAGCTGGAAGCACACTTCCCTGACTGGAGGCTGTGGTGTGGTGGGGATTCTGAGGCGTGGGGTCCCAGCACACTTCCCTGACTGGAGTTCTGTGATTCAGAGTCTATGGTGTGGTGGGGGGACGAGTATGAGATGGGCTTATACTACCCTGACTTGGAGACTGTGGGTGTGTGAGGGGTCGGGGAGTCCGGGTGTGAGCTGGGAGCACACTTCCCTGGCTGCAGGCTGTGGAGGGAAGTCTGGATGTGAGCTGGGAACACACTTCCCTAACTGGAGTCTGTAGGGGGAGGCTGTGGGGGGGGGGGGAGGACCGGGTGTGAAGTGGGAGCACATCTCCCTGACTGGAGACTGTGGTGTGAAGGGGAGACCGGGTGTGAGCTGGGAGCACATTTCCCTGACTGGAGTCTGTGGAGGGGAGTCTGGGTGTGAGCTGGGAGCACACTTCCCTGACTGGAGTCTCTGGGGGAGTCCGGGCACACTTCCCTGACTGGAGTTCTGTGCTGTGTGGGGAGTCCGGGTGAGGGAACCGAGGACCCAGACAAGCCCTTCCTGTCACCCCGAAGCTGCTGCCCCCCACTCCCTAGAGATCCCCGAGAACGCGGGCGCGGGTCGCAGAAGGAACCGCCCGCGGCTGGCTTACCTGAGGCGGAGGGCCGCCGAGCTCCACAAGTTGCAGTTCCGCCTCCCGGCACCCGCCCGGCTGCCAGATCGCCACTCTCGACGCGGCCGCCCCCGCGCCCTAAACGGCGACAGGAGCCGGGGCTGGAGCACAGCGCCCGGCTGACATCACCGCCGCCCAGGTGCCGCCTCCCCTCGGTCCTCCTCGGCCCGCCGCCCCGCCCCTCCCCCGGCGGGAACCAGCCCCAGGGGCGGAGGGGGCGGGGCCTCGCGCCTGCGGCCCTCTGATTGGTCGGGCGCGCGGTCACTCCGAGGCGGCGCCCGGTCACCAACATTCCTGGCGGAGCCCAGCAGAGCTGGGAGTGGGCGTCGGTGGGGAGCGCGCCCGGTCCGCTGCGGTCCGTAGGGCGCGGATAAAGGGCTGCGCTGTGCCGGGCGGTCTCTCGCAGCTCTTCCCGGGTCGGAAGCGACGCTCATCCCGAAAGAACGCCTCTGTGTCGCGGACCGAGCGGACGTGACGGGCGGGGAGCCCCGCGGATAAAGTAAAAGGCCCCGGAGGCCTCCTGCCCTGCAGCGCGGGCCGGGGACGGCCCGGGGAAACCGAGGACTTGCAGAGACTGAGCGGACAAGGATCCCAGACGTGGCCACCCTAGCTCCGCGTGGTCATCTAGCGGCGCTCAACCACGTGGCTGCTTTTGCATTTAGTAACGAGACAAAAATAAAAAGACACGCAAGCTTCCAGAGAAATAAAATGAACTCTCCAGAGGGAGGGGGGTAAATATTTTACTATTTATATTTTTTGAGGTCCCCCCCCCTCACCGCTGTGACACATATCAAGGCTGATCTTCAAATTGTTATCTTTTTAGCTTAGCCTTCCTAATAGTTGAGGTTACAAACCCTCTTTTTAAAGATTTTAAATAACCTGCTTTTTAAAGATTTTTTTTTTGGTTGGGGTTTTTTGATGTTGTAGTTTGTTTGTCCTGTCATGAAACTGTGTGTGGATCAGACTAATCTTGAACAGCTATCTGCCTGCCTCTGCCTCAAACTGTTCAAATCAAAGATATGTACCACCACACCCAGCTATTTTTGTTATTTTGTTTAATTATGTGTAGTATGTGTGTGTACCCATGGAGGCTAGAAGCATTGAATTCTGCCAGTTGTGAGTTAGGGGCTGTGGGCTGAACTCAAGTGTTTCTGCAAAAAGAGCAGAAAAGGTTAACTGTTTGGCCATCTCTTCAGGCCCTATGCTGAGCTTTTTAAGTCCCATAAGGCTTCTGTTTTGATGCACAACTGAAAAGGGAGAACCCTCACAACTGAGTTCAAACCACATGATAATAATTACTGTTGAACCAATTGCAATGACTGACTTAACAATTAAGAATTAACTACTATTTACCCTCTGGTGGATATCAGCTGTGTAATCCTCTTGGCTGCAAAGTCAGGGAGATTCTCAGGAGCCCTTCTTTCAGTTTCCCCTGTCAGACCCAGGACAGAACTGAATAATGAAAAGCAGCTTTATAGATACAGAATATAATTAGTTTCTGTTAGCTTTTTGTTGGCTATGGGCCTCCCCAGCCCCCACGGCCACCGCCACCACCCTGGGGAACAGAAGGTGGTGTGTTTGTGTATGTGTTGACTGGGGAGTTTGGTTTTAGTTTTCTTGAGACAAATTCTTTTTTTTTTTTTTTTTTAAGATTTATTTATTTATTATATGTAAGTACACTGTAGCTGTCTTCAGACACTCCAGAAGAGGGCGCCAGATCTCGTTACAGATGGTTGTGAGCCACCATGTGGTTGCTGGGATTTGAACTCTGGACCTTCGGAAGAGCAGTCGGGTGCTCTTACCCACTGAGCCATCTCACCAGCCCGATTCTTAAGTAGCTTAAGCTATCCTTGAACTCACTATGTAGCATAGGCCAGCCTTGAACTCAGGAGCCTTCTTCCGCTGATCCCAGATGCTGGGATTAAGGTGTGTGACATGTGACTTTTCAGCTGGCTTTATTGTGTGTTCTTTGATTAATGACGTCGCACATTCTACCACAATGGATTCACTCACAATGTCCCTCATTGTGTCCCATATGCTCTTCCCAGCCCACCTGTCCATGGGAAGTAAACTGATTTTAACATAAGGAGTCAAAGCCTCAGCAAGGTCCCAGCTGCCTATAAGGCCGGATCCAGAGGATCTGACGCTCTGCTCTCTTCTGTCCCCCAGGGGTACCTCTGGGCAAGACACTCACATTTTTTAAAAAAAAATTAGTATTGATTATTCATACTCCACACAGTTTCAGAAACTCTAACGCTACACAGATAAACTTGACTTGACCCCTGTGCTCACACTGACTTTATATTGTCACCATGGTAACTGTCTGACTGACTCTATTCTGAAGCCTTCCCTTGAATTCCCCAGCGGTGATTGTCTACACCAAACCAAATGAGCTTCTGAAGTGTTTGTTTTTGTCATCAACATCTTGCCCTGAAATTCTCAGCTGGTCTCCTAAAACTAGCCCTGGTCAGGCTTCTATTTTATCCCCACCCCGACCCATCTCCCTCTTCTGTCCATCCCTCTAGTAGAGAGACTCACAGACCCTGCTTGGGTGCCATCTTTTGTCACTTACACCAAAGGTATAAGTGGATTACCTACTCTTCTGTCAAGGTCCAATTAAAGCTTTGACCTGCCAGGACCTGCTGTGTGCCACAGTGAAATCACAGGGCAGGGTGGGGAGGTCTGGGAGTGGACCTCTACAGAGCTCTGCCACATGCTGCGTAACACTCAAATTATCTACTTGAAACTTCAGCTACTTCCACTCTAAGTGGGGCCCACAATGCCTATCAAGGCTACTGTGGGAGGTATTTTACAGGTGTGTAACTTGTGGTTGAGCATACCTTGTTAAAGATATTTCCTGCCAGTGGCAGTGGTGATACATGCCTTTGATTCCAGCACTGGAGAGGCAGAGGCAAGAGGATCTCTGAGTTTGAGGACAGCTTAGTCTACAGAGCAAGTCCCAGGACACCTAGGGCTCTACAAAGAAACCCTGTCTCAAAAAAAACAAAACAAAACAAAAAGCAAGGTATTTCCTGCCTGCCTTTCTCTTAACATTTTTTTAATTAGGTATTTTCCTCATTTACATTTCCAATGCTATCCCAAACGTCCCCCATACGGTTCCCCCCCCCCACTCCCCTACCAACATTTTATAGTTTGTGAAAGGGGTGGGGGTTTTGTTTGTTTTGAGACAGGGTCTCACTATGTAGCCTGGATGTCTTGGAACACACTGGCCTGGAACCTACAGAGGTGCATATGCGTCTGCCTCCAGAATGCTGGGATTAAAGGCATACATCACCATACCCAGGAAATTTGATATTTGAGACAGTCTCACTATGTAGTCCAGGCTGGCCTGGAACCCATGATGCAGCCCAGGCTGGACTCAGACATGTAGCCAGTGCCTCAGCCTCCAGAAGGCTAGGGTCACAGGTCTGTACCACACATCAGCATCAAGTTTAAAACTTTTTGAAGAGCAGGCTTCAAGCTCAATCCCTCTGTGTATTCCTTGTGCCAAATGCAAAGAGAGACTTTGGCAAATGTAACAACTACACAGGGCTGGAGAAAATGGGGCCTGTCACTTCTGCATATGAAGTCTACTCCTGAATTATTTCCAGCCAAAAACATCAACCACCTCCTCATGGCTTTCTCTCAATGTCCCTCTGCCGCTGGTCCTTTCAGCAGCACCCCTCCCCCTCCCCCTCCTCATGCCAGTCACTCATTCAACCTAGGACTCAGTCCAGTATCTTTGAAACTCATCCTTTGACTTCTCTCCACTAGCTCCAGCCTCCTCCTCCCTCAGTCAGTGCCTGCTTTCTGCTTTGCTCCCAGGTGCCCTCACAGGGTGGCTGGAAGATTCCAGTGGCTCCTACAGCCCTAGTCACAGGATGGCTGCCTCCAGACTCCAGTTCTTCCAAAACCACAGCCAGTCACAGGAGGGGGAGGGAACGTCCACCCCCATAGAGATGGCAGGATAGAATAACAGGAAGTTGCCTCCCGTTCCCTCTACAGCTGGAATGATAACAGCTGCCACCGAAGTGCACGGAATAAGAGACTCAAAAGGAAAGCTGAAAAAGACCCAATCTGGAGCAGATCAAACCAGGAGTCACACTGAGCAGAGGAGGGCTGGAGCAGATCAAACCAGGGATCACACTGAGCAGGGCCGGTGGGGGCCATTTCAGCCTCTGACTCCTCCTTTCTACCATGGTCCCAGCTCTTACCTGTTCTACATATGGATTTTATTGTGATACTGAATGTTTATAAGATAGCCTCAGGGGCTGGAGAAAGGGCTCAACTCAGTGGCTCAACCCAGAAACCAGGGTTCAATTCCCTAAACCACACAGGGGCTCACAACCTTCTGTAACTCCAGTCTGAGCAGGTCCAACCCGCTCTTCTAGCCTCTGCAGGCACTACACACACATGGTGCACAGACATGCATGCAAAACCCCTATCCATGTAAAATAAAAAATAAAATAGAAGGAAGTCTGCTACTTAACATTGAAGGCACTGGCCTTTGTGTACGTTGGGAAACTCCAATCAGGACATGGTTACAGAAGAAAATAGGATAATAAGGGTCAAACCCAGCACCAACCTCTATCCCAGGTCATCTGTGGCTTATGGGAATGTTCCTGTGTCCACAATGGGTCTGCAGGTCACATGACTATTGTCTGCCCAGTTACTCCAATACTGAGTCTCAGGGAACTCTGCCAGGTGCTATCATCATGTTGGGGTGGGGAATGGGAGAGACTTCAGTGAAAGCTGGGAATGGGGAAAGTGGGGCCCTACAGGAACCCTAAATGTCATTGGAACCCCTTCTTCAGTATTTCCCATAGGAAGAGGCACACACAAGCCAGGAAAGTGACCATTGTGAGGATCTTTGTCCCAGTATGCCAGAACCTGGTTTCACATTTTCCTCTTCAAAAGCCTCTGCCTTGTAATCCTGAACCATCTGTGAGAGGAGCAGGTTGTTATTTAAGATTTAGTTTATGTATGCACACATCTGCAGAAGTCAAAGTGGCCCCCTGAGGCCGGAAGGGGGGATCTGAAACTCCCAAGCTTACTATCCCCTATCATGAGTCACCATGTAAGTGCTAGGAACCGAACCCAGGTCCTCTGCCGGAATAGCAAGTGCTCTTAATCAGAGCCCCAGACATGACTATCATCAATCAGTGGCGTTCTAAGGAGCAGAGTGAATAAGGCTCAGCAGGATTCTGAAGCCCAGAGTACCACAACACCCAGAGCAACCGAGAGCCTCACTGAGCTATCTCTCCAGCCGCCTAGCACTGTGTTTTGTCCTGTAGACATAAAAAAGAAAAACCTCACTGAATGAATACTTCCACCCCCTAACCTGCGGTGGGCAATGTCTTTAGAAGCTCAGGAACAACATGGACAGCCTGTCTCCAGAGGATTTTGGAGCCCCAAGCTACTTTCAGTCACATGACCAGTGCACAGTGGGCTAAACGTGTGGTGTAAACCATGAGTCAAAAACAAACAAAGCAGGCTTGGTTTTAGAATTTCTTCACAGGTACGCTGCTGCTGTGCTGCCTGATCAGTAAGTAGTGTGGCATTTGGTGACAGCACCCAATCTTAACTAAGGCACTACTGAGCTGGCACTAGGGACATCATTTGTGACTCCAACCCCTCTCCCTCCCAAGAACTAGGTCAGTAATACTGAAATGCTCTGTCCCAAGGATGAGCCTTACTTTAGTCTTTCCCAAGGTTACTCTCTAATTATTCACCAGATAAATCTAAAAACATCCTGGGTACGTTCAATTTATCGGTTGTATTCATCCATTTAAAAGCTGAAGGAGACATTCTTAGTTAAAAATAAGAATGATCACCTTTCACGGCCTTTGATTAATGATGAGATTTTTAAAATTCCCTTAAATAATCTTATTACAGATTCAGCTGATTGAGTTATCTTTAAATATTAGATAGTGGTGTGCATCTGTAATCTCAGCCTCTCAAGACACTGAGGTGGGAAGATTGGTAACAACCTGGAATTTGAGGCCACATAGCAAGACCCTGTCTCCAAAGGAGGAGTGGCCAAAGGGGAAGGGTGCACGAACTGGGCTATTCTGAGGAAACCCCCAGGGTACAGAGTCTAATCTTTTCAAGACATAGGTGCGATTCCTGTTTCCCAGTCTGTGCAGATGATCTACATAGCATTCAAGCCAAGCAGGCCACCCCTTCCCAAGCCACCAGGCCTTTGTAGAAATCACAGGTCAGGTTCATCCTTCTGCCTAATGCGTTCTGTGCAGAGATGCCTACAGATCTCAGGAACAACAGAAGGTGCTGGACCAATAACAGAGCCTGCTCAGGAGGTGACTGCCTGCCCTTTGATTTTCCACTCTTTACAGCGTTAGGCAAAGCTCTGCTTCATTATCTCGTGTCTTACTGCTGATACAAATGTCTCCCATTTGGCACTCTGGGACACCTCATTTCCGGGAGTAATGCCTTTTGTCATTCCTAGGCCTCACACCAACACATTTCATTTCTGCCATGCTCACCTTTGCTCCTGGACAATCATTAAGTTAATGTTTCTTTATTTAGTCTCTCGTAGTCCTTAACCTTAAGTAGAATTTGCCAACTAAGCCAGAATTTACATTTTCGAGTAATCTATTGTTAACTTCAATCCAGAAACTACTGTCTAAGGAGGCTGAGGAGAAAGAGTTTTCTAAAAGCAGATATAATATGAGAAAGACGGCCCTAATTTGAAAGATTGCTTTCACGGATGGACTCTTCCTGGTAAACTGAAACTGTTCCTGGTAAATAAAGCTCGGGCTGGAGAGTGTATCTCTCCTGTTCTGTAATGCCCCGTGGGGTGGGGGTGGGGTTCCTGCCCTCGCTGGCTCCTCCAGACACTGGTTTCAGAAATGCCTTTCCAAGGAAGGATGCTGAGCCTGGAGCAGCTCCACTGCCAAGTAATTAGTGTTGTGGTCTGTTAAAGTAGCCAGGGGAATCAGGAAGCCAAGGGAAAGTGTCACAACTATTATTTAAGCATGTCTCCCTTTTAAATGCTTTAAACCACCGTGCTTCTAGTTCATCTTAGGTCATTTCCACGTGACCTCCTGTTGCTTGAATTCACACTGAGATATGATGTAATAACCGCAGGCATCCTTTTATGGAGAGACAGGAAAAAGTTATCGCCCATACCTGAGTTGTTGTTTGTTAACTATTAAAATCAGCACCTGTCCTTAGGTAAAATCTGAGCCTACACCATTTGGCATCTTGGGTTTCAATTTCTCCATCTATAAATGAGATGTCAGTAGCGAGGAAGGCAGAGTCCACTGAGGTGGGCATGTGACAGACAGACTGGCAGCTGTGACCCCACAGCTTTCCTTCTAGCAGTCTGAGAAGGTTCACTGTAGCGGATCCCTCAGGGAGAATGTAGACAGTACCTGCGGATGTAATGGAAATGTTACAACAGTAAACAATAATAATGGTAGCGCAGTGGTCATGGCGCACGACTTTAACCTCAGCGCCCAGGAGGCAGAGGCAGGCTGGTCTCTGAATCTGAGGCTAGCCTGGTTTACAGAGTGAGTTCTAGGACGTCCAGGGCTCAGCAGAGAAGCCCCATTTCTTCAACAACCCCACCGGAGAAAGAAAACAGTAAAGGTAATACGCCTTGACAATGTTCCTTTTTAAAAGAGAGAGAGGCCGGGCGTGGTGGTGCACGCCTTTAATCCCAGCACTCGGGAGGCGGGGGCAGGCGGATTTCTGAGTTCGAGGCCAGCCTGGTCCACAAAGTGAGTTCCAGGACAGCCAGGGCTATACAGAGAAACCCTGTCTCAGAAAACCAAAGAGAGAGAGAGAGAGAGAGAGAGAGAGAGAGAGAGAGAGAGAGAGAGAGAGAGAGAGAGAGAGAGACTCACTGTGCAGCCCTAGCTAACCTGTGTAGATTAGGTTGGCCTTGAACTCAAAGAGCTGCTCCTGACTCTCGCCTCTGCCCCCGCCCCCGCCCCCGCCCCTGCCTCTGCAATGGGAGTTGCATACTGCCGCACCCATCCCCCACCCGTTTTCCTTACCTTATCATTTTAAAAATTATTTCTACATTCATTTATTTATGTGTGGAGGTTGCAGAACAACTTTCGGCAGTCAGTTCTCTCCTTCCACCATGTGGGTTCTAGAGATGATACTTGGATCATCCAACTTGGCAGCAAGCGCCTTTACCCACTGAGCCATCTTGCCAGACAGAATGTGATAGGATTGACTGTACCATGAATCCTCACTTGACTCAGAGAGTTGGGTGTGAGTTTAAATTATCTCACACCCTTGTCTCTATCAGTGCAACAAAAATAGGATCTCAGAAGTCCGTGTTGAATCTTCACTAACTGGCCCAATCAAGTCTTCTCAAAAGACAATGGGTGTGAGAACCTAAATGTCAGACACTAGAGTAGATCAGATGCAAAGACAGAAAAGCAAGCAGTGGGCCGCTCCAAGAGTAAGCTGGAGTGTGAAGTTACAGAAAAAGAGATCAAAACAAAGCAGTTCGTGACTGAAAGGGAGGGGGTCTGAGACTCCCACATAGAACAGTGGGTGGCCACAAGTCATGGGGCAGTAGATGCCATGACATGAATGGCTGTAGCAGCTGCAGATGGGATCAAATGTAACTACAATAACAAAAATAATAATTGTAAAAGTAAACAAACAGACACCACTTTTAAATCTTTACCGTACACTAGCATGAATTCTGCAAAGCCTGTCTTATTTCCTAAATTTGTAAAGCCACAAAGAGTTTATGAACTTCCCTGAGGCCACCCCAGATTGGGGCTGGTGCCTGCAGAAAGAAAGGCTGTTACATAGAGGATGCATACAGACTGTCTGGGAGAGCTTGTGCCGTGTTCCCATGAGCCTCTGTGGCTCCACCTTCTCCCCCACCCCAACCCCCCAGTTCTCTCATTTCTCAGGTTGTCTCACACCCTTGTCTCTATCAGCTGGGATGATCTGAAACCCTTGAATGAGCGTCACTAACCTATGGTTCTAATGAGGCACACTCGTGGGAGTGTTTCACATTTCCCAAGAGACACAGACAGTACAGAGCTGAGAATTCTATTCTGAATCGATGAGAAAATTTTTAAGATGCGATGAGACCTGGTGGCCAAGATCATGTTTCTAATCTTGTTTCCTGGTGACTTGTTTCAAGTCAATCTTAGTCTGTCTTAGGGTCTATTTTTTCAGACACTAAAGGAGTTCAGAATGTGTTGCTCTGCACCAGGTAATTACCATTGCATATTAATTAATGTCATTATATTAATTACAAGGCCCTGCTCCACCTCATCCTTTCCCTAAGCAACTGGAATGAAGGAAGCTGTGATTACAGATCCAGTGAATGAAGACCAAGAGAAAGGGGCCTGAACGTCATGTTATCTTCCCAGAACCTCTAGATCTGCAGCCAGATCACTGAGGGTCCTGAAGTTTAGCTGTGTTCTAATTAGGGGGAGAACAAAGTCAGAGCATACCTTGCTACCATCTTGTCTCACAAAAAAAAAAAAAAAAAATCTTTCCAACAATCTTGCTGTGCTTTTATGAAATCCTCTCATGAGAAGGGCCAACAAGACAAAGAAAATGCTGCTCTTTTTAATAAAGTTATTTGTAATGTTTTGAGCTTTCCTGTTAATCAAAGGATGGAAGTCCATCCATCCTCCTCTGAGGTAGGAAAAGAGTGGATGAGCCTAAGCCCTTCCGGAGAGAGGCTGAATTGCAAGTAAGTTGCAAAGAACAACCCAGGAAATCTACTAAATTGCTGGGGGGGGACATCTCCTCAAGTCAGACCTTTATGTCTTAAGCTAAAAATTATTTCCCCATTTTATCGTCCTCTAAAGGAGTTTTTTTTTTTAATTGGGAGTCTCATTGTAATATTCAATCCACTGGCTTCTAAATAATATTAGAAAACAGTATTTGTTTTTTATGTATCCTTGACCCCTGACTTTCTTCCTCAGGAGTGCTGTTTTCTGAACTCAGCGCTGTTTGTCCTGCCCTATTTTAAGCCCTGGGGCTGTGTTTGGTTCTCTCTTCTAAAGCTTTATTTATTTATAGAGTAAAGGAGTCATATGCGTGGAAATAATAACACCTTTGTCAGAAAGCGCTGGGATCCAAAGCTCACTTTAAGTGGAGCACACTTCCTGTGCGGCTGCAGGCAGAAGCCAGAGGAGAGGAGGCCAAATCGACGCCTTTCCTGCATCAGAGACCCCTCCTCAGACTAGAAGTGTCAGTAAGCACAGGCTTTGCAGGACCCCTCAGCTCTGCCAGGGTCTGCTCTCTGACCCCCTCCTACCCTCCAGCATCCTGCTCACTAATGGTTCCTAGACCATTCTTTTTGGGGGGTGAGGGGGGATCCTGGGACTTGACCCAGGAAAGACAATTCATGAGAAACTTGTAACAACCTATTCCTCGTCCTTTCATGTTCTCTGACTCTTTATCTAACATCTTATTTAATCTTCCCAGCCCTGAGAGTAAGTGGCATTATTACCACCACTTTCTGGATGATGAAACTGAGGCCTCAAAGTGGAACCAGCTTCATAGGCAGGTGAAGGTTGCAGCCACTCAGGGACACCCCCACCCAACAGTTCAGAGGGCACCCCACATGGGTTACTATCCTGCGATGCTGTCTTAACATTTGTGTAGTCCTGACCCCAGGCTAGCCTGGAACTTACTATGTAACTCAAAGCTGTCCTCAGATTCTAAGCAGTTCTCCTGCTTAGAAGTCTGCAATTCTGGAATTACGTTTATAAACCACCACACTTGCTTGTAACTTTTTAACAAGAAGCCTCACGCTTCACTCTAAGCCTGCAAGTCATGTCTCTTATTCTGCCTCAAAGGGTTAAGTCATTCTCTGAAGGTCACTCAGGCACTTGCCAGGCCCCAGTAAACCTTACTACACAACAGAATCCATTTCTCCACTATCTGGAGACTCAAAGTCCAGGTCAAGAAGCCTAGGGTCTGATGTCTTCCGACACAGTCCACCGTGGCTGGCTGCCCTCTCTGTGCATCTCCACATATTCTTCGGGTTGGGATTACCATAATGTCCTTTTTCTAACACAATTTCCACTTTAAAGTCCCTGTCTTCAAATACAGTCACATCCTGCATACTAGAGCTTAGGGTTTCTAGGGCTGCTCATAGCAGCCAGTAAGTGGCAGACATTCCCTGCGTGTTGTTTGCAGTAAATCCAATGTGAGGATGTGTGAGGAGTTTTTATCACCAAAGTAGAAATGAAGGCATAGAGAGATCTGTTCTTGCTGTCCTGATACACGATACAGGCAACACAGGGAAAGCTTGGGTTTTACACCACACTAATGGGAACTTCAGTGCTGAATCTGCTGCTGGGCCCATCTGCTTTTCACAACCTACACAGACACAGCTGCCAGCGAAGACGGTCCCTCTACAATTATAGGTTCTTGGGTTGTCTGCCTTTGGAAGATTTCAAAATAGCACAGTTAACTCCAATTTGAGCTGAGGGAGAGGGGGTGGGGAGGGAACCACCATTGCATGACTACTCAGAAGCCACACAAAAGCAGCTCTGTGGACCGAATTCCAAAAACTGAGGTCTTTATCTCATGTTCAGCTGGCTCCGAGCTGCCAACAGAGAGCAGGGGGGTGCTGAGTTTGCTGAGACAGCCAGGGATTAAGGTAGCTCTTTGAAATGATAAGACAGGAAATGAATTTCCAGTCTGGACGTGGACAGTGTTTAAATGAGGACAGTTTTGAAGTCTGGGAATGTTCCGGTACCAGGCAAAGAGGGGAGGGCATGCATGCATGCATTTTTCTTTGGATGTGTTCTTGAGTGACAAGCAAACAGAGAAGACATTTTCTCTGCTTTCCCCATATGTGAGGGGATTGAGGAAGAGGCTGGGAGACACAGAACACACTGGCCTACCTGGCAAATTACCTCAGTTCTGCAGACCTCCATGTCTCCATGTTCTTAGCACCCTGATGTTTCCTAGTCCCACTCTGCTACTCAAATTCAGGATCCGCAGTGGTAACGAATGTTCTTTGCATGTGGAAGATGGCATAGAATGTTCATTTGCTCTTGTTTTCAAATGACTATAATGTGATCTCTTATAGTTCACTATTGTAAAATGTTTGCCTAGGAGGCTGGAACAATGGCTCGGTGTTTCAAAGCACAAACTGCTTTTGCAGAGGACCTGGGTTAAGTTCCCAGCACCCATGGAGGCTCACATCCACCTCTAACTCTGGTTCTGGGGATCTGGTGCCCTCTTCTGGCCTCTATGGGTAATGCATGCACGTAGTGCACATACACACATGCAGGCAAACACACATAATTTTTCTAAAGATTCTTTTATGATTTAAAAAATTCTGTTCTAATGGGGAAAACCAGACATCTTCCTGGGATAAACATCACAATAAACATCACTGATGAAGAGCAGATCCAGAGATAATCACCTCCAGAGATAATACCCAGAAAAAGATTAGATAATACTCTGGGAAAAAAGTTAAAAAGATAGGACAAGATTATAGCACATGAAAATATGATATGGAACTAAGTCCTATATGGAAAAAATTCCATACCGGACAGTTTTGAGACAACTGGCAAATGATATGGATTGATAAACACAAACTGATAGAATATGGCAGGGGGTTATTTCATGAATCGGAATTCAGAACATGTGTGAACTCTTGGTTTTATTTTTGCAAATTCTCTGTTTGATATTGATTGCAACTGTGAGTGTAGTGTCTTCAGGGACCAGAAGAAGGCATCTGGTTCCTCTGGATCTAGGGTTTCAAGTGGATACCTGCCTGGGAGCTGCCTGATGTGGGTATTGGGTTCCAAACTCCAACCCTTGACAACACAGCAAGCAGTCTTAACCGCTAAGCTGTCTCCCCAGCCACTTAGCACCACTGCAACTGTAAAACCTTCCCTTCTCTGCCCCTCTTTGTGTTTCTGGGCGTGGGGAAGGAAAAAGAAAAGAAAAACGAACACTCATGACTAGCCCCCTTGACAACTAATACAGGTGTTTTAGAGACCCTGGGAAATGGATGCTCAGAGCAAGACTTCCATGTGAGTGTGTGGGCTGCTCTCAGAATGGAACCATGAAGAAGAGGATGTTGGGAATAGGGTTGAGATGGTGGAGAACTTAAGGTAGCATGCAATCACTTATGGCTTCAGCAGATCCCCCAGTCAGTGCTGGTGCCTGGGTGAGCCTTCAGAAATGTGCCCTGTGTTGGTCACGCAGATAATTCCTACAGAAGGGGACTGTATCAGTTATGTTTCTCGTCGCTGTAAAATTAGCATGCAGGCAATTCCACTAGGCTCCTCCCAGATACCTAGCAAGGGTGGCTTACATCAAGTGCTACCTCCAGGTGCTTCAGCTGTGGGCTGCATATAAAAGAACTAACCCACTACTCCAGCACTCTCTCTCTCTCTCTCTCTCTCTCCCCACATTCCCAGCCAGTCTCTCTCTATCCCCCCATTTCTGTCCTTCTCTGTGCCCATCCTCTTCTCTGCCCTCATAGCTCTGCTCCTATCTGTCTGCCTTTCAACATGTCTACTCATTTGCCCCTACCCTTCTTCAGGTCCTCACTCCCCTCCATTCCCCAAGTAGACCCCCTTATACCAGACCTGTTGCATGGCACAATTACTCAGGGGCTCACCTTGGCCAGAGCCCACCAGGTAGCCCCTTGCCGCATTATATTTCATAACAGTAACTACCTGAGAAAAAAATGGAGAAGGATCTGTTCCGGCTTACAGCTTGAGAGAATTCAGTCCATCAAGGTGGGGACAGTGTGGCTGCTGGAACAGGAAGCAGTTGGTCACATTGTCTCTGCAGTCAGAAAACAGAAAGAGATGGATGCTGGTGCACTACTCTCTTCCCCGGCCCCACTCTTATTCCATTTAAGCTCCCACCCCATTGGATGATGCCACCTACATTTTAGATGAGTCTTTTTCTCCTCAGTTCTATGGCTCTTAAACACTCCCACAGATACACCAAGAAGTGTGTGCCCTTAGTCTCCTAGGTGAGTCTAAATCCTCTCGGGTTGACACTGAAGATCAATCCTCAGAGGGACCTGGGGTAAGGTGGCTTCTTGACCCAGAGCCAGGGAGGATGGATCCTCACTCTCAGCAGCCAACACTCCGGGCAAGCAGGGAAGGCACTGCCTTCCACAAGGAGAGATTAGATGACTTCACCACGCAACTGGGATCAGAGAGTACCTCTAACCTAACTCTGAATCCAAGTTCAAAGCTCTTATCACTACAGCACACTTTCATCACTCAAAGAATGGCAGGCAAAAGCTTGTGAACACTGTCTTTCCTCAGAGACCAAGCAGAGCACATACTCATACAATGATTCAGGCATTTTTAGCTAACACTGTAGAACAGTGCTGGGCTCAGCAGACATTAAAAGATCTGGAAAAGACCCAACCCAACCAACCAGAACCAGCTAACGGCACCGCCCTACGCCCCCAGTCCCTCTTGATGTTACGATGCTTCACAAAGTTTCCCACGCTCAGTAAAATTTTATTTTTTTCACTCCCATCTTTCCAGGGTGAGATGCTGACAAATGGAAAATAAAGAAAAAACACGTTCATTTCAAGGCTAATCCTTCCCCAGGAACAAACTTCTTAGCTTTGTCAAAATCCAAGGAAAACCATCTTAGAAGTCGGTGTGATACGAACTTATCCTTTAAGGCTCTCTTCTTAAAACCATATTTAATTATTTGTGCTATATAATTGAGCTTTATGTGAGCTAGTTAACCTCAAACTTCCTCTTAGGGTTTATAGATAAATCATTTGGTATCAAATCCAGTAGTAAGAACTTACATAAGAATTACAAAATGCATTCACCACCTTCTGTCTCCAACCTGGTCTGAACAGGCCTTTTATCTATAAGCAAACTTTTATCCTTGACTTTAAAAAAATATATCATGAGGGGGCTAGAGAGATGTCTCAGCAGTTAAGAGCACTGACTGCTCTCCCAGAGGTCCTGAGTTCAATTCCCCACAACCACATGGTGGCTTACAACCATCTGCAATGGGATCTGATGCCCTCTTCTGATGTGCCTGAAGACAGCAACAGTGTACTCATATAAATAAAATTATATATATATATATATATATATAATATATATACATATGTGTGTGTACATTATATATATATGTATATATAAAATGAAACCCTTTGAATGTTCATTGTTCCCAGAGATTTTGATTGTGTGTGTGTCTTGGAAATTCCTTCTTTCCCCCACCAGCCAAATCCCCTCCCCCAAGAAGTCACTCACCTACTGATTAGCCTTGTGTGCTTCATGACTAATCTGTAATCCAGTTAGTTTTTGTCTGAAACAGCATGGTAGCAGTTTAAACTCTGGGTCTTAAGAACTGTCTGGGGAATTTGTTAAAATAGAGACTTGGAAGGATCCAGACTTTTGGAGGCAGAGCTAGATAAATAGGTAATTAAATGGTTCTCTCTGGAACTCCGTGGATAGCTGGTTCCAGTTCTACACAAACCAATTACATCTACAACAACCAGTAAGGTTTTACAGCTATAGAACACCAGCATAAAAGTGATATCTGGGGCTTGTGAGATGGCTCAGGAGGTAAAGCACTTGCCACACTGAGTGCCTGATAACCTGAGTCTGATCCCCAGAATCCACAAAATACTGGATGAGAGGCACACATCCGAGACCCCAACACTCCTTCATGGGGACAGAGACAGGAGAATTGCTAGAAGGCTTGCTGGCTAGCTACCAGCTAGTGTTCATTACACACAACAGCAGAAACAACGAGAGACACTGCATCAACAAGATGGAAAGAGAGCCAGCTCCCCAAACTGGTCCTGTGACCATCATGTGTATGCTGTGACGTGTGCATGCTCACATGTACACATACACATTCACACACATGCACACATATACACACACTTACACACTTGCACATACACACTGTTTATGGTAACATTTGGAGTTTTCCAACGCTGTGTGCACATTGGCAGTCTATGCAAGTGTGACAGGCTGGATTTTGGAGCAGGGAGGGGCCCATGTGTACCAGGTTTGTGTAAAGGAGACAACAAGAATGTGAACAACAGCATCTCAGCTTGGAAGTTTTCTATGCTTAGTGACCGCTGGAATGTGAACTCAAGAATTCAACCATGGGATTGCAAGTTATCTCAGAGATGCAAAACAAACATGGTAGTACACATTTGAGATCTCTCAAGTGGAGGTTTGGAGGCAGGAAGACTGCCACAAGTTTGACACCAGTCTGGTCTCCATAGCAAGGCCAGGCGTGGCTACACAGTGAGATCCTGTTTTGCAATACAATAAATAAATAAATAAATAAATAACCTCAAACAAATAAACAAACAGAAAGAAATCCTTTCATCTTTTACTCCTTTTTCTTTTTCTTTAGGATGGTTTTCCTGTTCTTGCCATAAAAATACCCATGATTCAATTCAGGCGTAAGTCGGACCACACAGCTCTCTGCCCATTCGCCTTCCATTCCTTCATCTATTATACAACTAACTGCCATAAAGTCCATCTCCCCATGTTTACCTGTCCATCCCTCCCTTTTCTTCCCCACCCAGACCACCAATGGGCTGCTTGCCTTTTGAGGCAGGCCTCAAGGCTGATCTCTGATTTGCTCTGAAGCTGAGAATGATTTTGAACTTCGGATCCTCTCGCCCCACCTTCTAAGTGCCGTGGTTACAGGCATGCACCACCATGTCTGGTTTTGCACCATGCTAAGGATTGAAGCCAGGGCTTAGAGCATGCTATGAGACACTCCACAAACTAGCTACATCCCAGCCCCTGTAACCAATGGCTTACACTCCACCACCCTGCCCCCACTGCCCACTCCATTTCAATTCTGTCTTGTCTTGCACAGTTCAGTTAGAACTACGTCCTCCATTACCAATGATTAGGTATGGAAACATTCAAACTTCCTCACATCAGTCAGAATTCTTTTGATTGTGAGCAACAGAACCAGATCTGGCAGGTTTAAGCAGAAAAATAGAATGGACTTTCTTTCAAAAACCAAAATTTCAAATATCTCAATTCTTTGCATAAATTGCCTTAAAATTCCCAAAGAATGTCTGACACAACACACTGTGTCCCTGATCTCTCTCTCTCTCTCTCTCTCTCTCTCTCTCTCTCTCTCTCTCTCTCTCTCTCTCTCTCTCTCTCTCTCTCTCTCTCTCTCTCTCTCTCTCTCTGTGTGTGTGTGTATCTGTGCATACAAGCATGTATGTACGTGACTATGAGTATGCTCATGAGTGTGCCTGTGCATACCGCCTCTTACAGGAATACTGGAGCATAGCTCGAACGACACCTGTAGTTGTCTTTGCTAAGGAAAGATAGTTTTCAAAGATTGTCAACTGGAAAAATGAACACTTTGTGAAATGCCTCTACTGCCCTCAAGCCCCAGTCCACAGAAGAAAGGAGTTCTTCCTTCTCCAAGACCACAGAGTCTAAAACAGCGACAGTAGGAACAGTGGGGAGCTAGCGCATGATCTTCCGGAAGTATCAGGGTGGAAAGAGAAAGGCTGGGGCCGGAAGTGATGAACGCAGACATTGTAAGAGCTCAGCCTCCCGGTACACATTATAACCCCAGCACTTGGGAGGCTGTGGCAAGGCATTATGAATTCGGGACTAGCCTCCCCTACACAACAAGGTCCTGTGTTTAACTGATGAAATCCTTTTCATTTTTTCTGTGATCAAGTAAATTGTATATAATAACAATTGCTTTAGAAACATGCTTTATTGGAGAGGAAGAGTGTCAGTTATCGGTAACTTTGGATCTTTAGGACGGTAACAAGTCTTCTGCTTCTAAATTCAAGAAAGGCGCCATCATCTCCCGAAGATCCCACATGGTGCGGTGCCCCAGCACGCTGGGCAGCACCCTTTCGAAGAGAAACGTGGCGTCCACAAACAGTACGTAGCACGACAGTCCAGTGATGGTGACCACGTAGACCATGACGAACAGCTTCAGTGCGTTCTTCCTACAGTAGAGAAGACATCATCGGGGCCTCTTTGAAGGTGTGGACCTTCCATCCCCGAAGCTCCACCCTCCGCGGTCACCCACCTATGACCGCAGTCACATCTGTAAAAGGCAGAAACAGCCATGCGCAACCCCACAAGCTTCTCTGGCCTTTTTCGCTCTGTGTTTCTGTACCCTTTCTAAATATACCTGTATTTGTTTGATTGATACGACAGAACCACTAATTTTGATTGGCTTTTAAAGATGTATAAATTTTCTCTCAAGTGAATGAAATTATATCTGTAATATTTAAAGAGTTCACAGTCACCAAGCACACGAAGACATATGCAGTGGCGTATGAATTTCACTTTATACTATGCACTGCCCACTGGAGTGGATCTAACGTAGTAGCTCCTAATGAAATTGCAGATCTCTTTATGAGGTTGCTGACCATATATATATATATATATATATATATATATATATATATATATATACCTTCCCTGACGAGATGTCTAAGTCCTTTTCCTATTTTAAAGCCTGAGTTGTATTTTGGTTTCTGGTATTATAAAAGTTCTTTATATATTAAAGATACTAAATCCTGAATTTTCAGAATTCTGAAAAAGATTATATATATACATATATAATCTTTTATATATTATATATAATATATAAAGATTGTATAATCTTATATATAATTTTAATATCTATAATCTATAATCTTTTAATTTCTATTATATATACACACACACACACACGCGTGTGTGTGTGTGTGTGTGTGTGTGTGTGTGTGAGAGAGAGAGAGAGAGAGAGAGAAAGAGACAGACAGACAGACAGACAGTACTGGCTCAGGACATCCAAGACCACACTCTCAGCACAAAGGAGATTTATTTGCTCCAGAGGGACAGGGGGTGGGGAATAAGAGACAAAGACAGGAGAAAGAGGATGAGGGAAAAGGGGGAGGGAACACAGGAGAGGGGGAGAGGTATTTGTCCTGGGGGACAAAGAGAGGAGACAGTGGTGACCCTTAGGACAATGACAGCTTATACAAGAGGAAGTTCCACATTAGGGTGGGGTGTTTAATTTTAAATCAGGCATGGTAATTAGGTGAGCCAACGGGGACTTTGGGTTGCTGGACTTCAGTAGCTGGACCTTGGTAGTCATCCTCAGAGGGGGAGGAAGTGGCCAAATAAGGGAACAGACCTTGGTGGCTAGCCTTAGGAATGTAACCTAACAGTTTAGCAAGGCAGAGGGAATGGGGGAGAAGGGCAAGGCCTGCCAGAGCCAGGTTTTCCATACTTGGGCTGGCTATGTTGGGTGTGGGTGTGACATGCCAGAGGACACCTTTGAGAGCTGAGATAGGGTCTCCCTTGTTTCTGTGTTGTGTGACAAAAACATTTCCTGAGGAGAGGTAACACACTAGTCTACACCCCCTAGAGAGGGAGACCACAACAGACCAAAGTACGGATACCACCGAAGTCCAACTTGGTGAACCATGAGCTTTACTGTGGTTACTCACAGGAATATGGGTGAGGGGTCACTTTCAAGATCAGAAATGACTGAATGACTGAGTCACCAAAGACCACCCCAGCCAGCACAGGTGAGAGCTCACAAAGCTGGGGACCTGGAGCACACTGCACTGCCTGCAGGCAGCTCAACAGGCTGGAGAGTGTCCTTCCCAGGTACCTCAGCTGGACTAAACCTCTTCCAGGCAGCTCAGCTGGTTTTTGCTTCTTCCAAACAGCTGGTCTCATCTCAGAGTCTCCCTGGCAGCCCAATTTCCTTCCATTTGAGAGGACTCTCGGTCTTTACTGCTTGCTCTGGCTAGGTGGGGGTTCCAGTGAGTTTGGTCAGTTTCAGGGACTTCCTGAAGCCATTTTGAGTTGATTACCTTCCTGCTTAAGGAGATTTCTGCAGGGTGGAAACTGTTACACACATTCTCCAAAGCTGATTACTGCAGGCCAGTTGATCCTAAGTCTCAGGTGCATCTCCTATCCTCACCTACGAACCTTGCTGTGGGATTGCCTGAACTGCAGATGCATGCCACTGAAACTGGTTTGTTATGTGGGTTTGACCTGAGGATCAAATTCAGGTCTTTATGATTCAGTAGAAAGCACTTTTGGGGGTCGGGCATGGTGGCACACACCTTAATCCCAGCACTTGGGAGGCAAAGGCAGGCAAATCTCTGTGAGTTTGAGGCCAGCCTGGTCCAAGACACTCAGGGCTACACAGAGGAACTCTGTCTCAAAAGAAGAAAGGAAGGAAGGAAGGAAGGAAGGAAGGAAGGAAGGAAGGAAGGAAGGAAGGAAGGAAGAGGGGTGGGGAGGGACTACACAGGAGCTCACTGAGATGTTTGGGAATGTGTGAATCCAAATGGCTACCTTAATCTGGCTGTGTCAAAGTTTTAGATGTGAGTTCTTAACAATAAAGTGATTTCATCTTATTATTTGTTTGTTTGTTTATATGCTTGGTTTTTTTGAGACAAGGATTCTCTGTGTAGTTCTTGGTGTCCTGGAACTCGCTCTACAGACCAGACTGGCCTCGAATTTACAGAGATCCACCTGCCTTGCCTCTCTGCCTCTCTCTGCCTCTCTGCCTCTCTGCCTCTCTGCCTCTCCTCTGCCTCTCTGCCTCTCTGCCTCTCTGCCTCTCTGCCTCTAGGCCTCTAGGCCTCTAGGCCTCTAGGCCTCTGACCCTGCCTCCCGAGTGCTGGAATTCAAGGTTTGTGCCAGCACTACACAGGGTAGATTTCATTTTTTTAAGGAAGGAGACTGAGGGGTCTAATAAACAAAAGTTGTTAAATCTGTTTGATAAGTTGTTTCCTTTGATGGGGGTGATGACCAAAGCCTTTAAACTCCGTTCTTTATTGTGCATATGGAGAGATGGCTCAGTGAACTAGGTTTAGTTCCCAGCATCCATGTTGTCCTACTATGTGTGAAGTCCTGAGTCCAGTCCCCTATATCTCATACATCTAAAAGTTATTTAAAAAGATATTGTACATAGGTAAAATATATGTAATGTTCCCATATTACATATAGGAAGATTTATCGAAGGTGATAAGAAAGCTAGCTACCTATGCCTATATACTTCATATGCATATGTGTTCACTGTAGCTGTCTTCAGACACACCTGAAGAGGGCATCAGATACCATTACAGATGGTTGTGAGTCACCATGTGGTTGCTGGGATTTGAACTCAGGACCTCTGGAAGAGCAGTCACTGCTCTTAACTGCTGAGCCATCTCTCCAGCCCGGCCTATATACTTCTTTGTAGTCTCCCCTCCCCCAGCCTGAAACCTGCTTGCTCAGGGGTGGAGCTTCCCGATCAATCGTTCTGCCACTCCCACTGCTGGAACCTGCCTCTTTGCTGTTTGGAGCCATACACGTGGTCACCCTGCTACTGGACTCCAAGATTATTTGGCGGGAATCGGGTCCCTCCCCCTTCCTTCATAACGGAGTGCCGGAATAGTAAAAATTAAACCTTGAGCAGAGACCTTTGTCTTGGTTCCTTCCTTATCTCACGCAGCCCAGCCCCTCTTCTCTTCCAGGTTTCCAAAATGCCTTTCCAGGCTAGAACCCAAACCTGTGATTTGCTGGCCGGATACAACACTTCTTAATACAATAGATGTATCGCTAAAACAAGAAAAATCCTAAGACTTCAATTAACAGACACAATTTACAAAGGGAAATAAATTTTAATCAACAGTCAGTCTTAAAATAGTCCTCATTTTGAGAAGCCACACACACACCATTTCACTATGTAGACTGGTCTGGTCTTGAACTCAGACTTACCTGTCTCTGCCCCTGGAGTGCAGTGATTAAAGCTGTGTGCCACTTCCCCTGAGCACATCTGTCCAGCCCATGCCAGCTCCATTTCCTTACTCACCACAGGGCACTGCAGGGAGGAGTGGGTGGTGCTGACAGGCTCGGAGAAGCCTCGGGAAGCAGAGGCTCTTCTTGCTCCGTGTCCACATCTTCAGAGTTATGGGAGTCTGCATCCGATCCTTGCATGTAGTACATCTTCAGCTTACTGTTCAAGACATTCATTTCCTTATGGAAGCTCTGGGGAGGAAATTCAAAGAGCAATCAACTACCTTTTCTTTAAAAACAAAAACAAAACGAAACGAAATAAACAAACCAAAAAAACAAAACAAAACAAAACAAAACAAAACAAAACAAAACAAAACAAAAAAACAATTCTTGATGTCTCCCAGTCTCACTGTGGGTGACAAGGATATTTTCCCTCTGTGACACCTCAGGTGGCCATTAGCAAGTGCATATCCATGGACTTACACACAGCTGGGGAAAAGAGGGGAGACCACGAGCTGACCTTTACCCACTGGAATGGCGCCCTTGTCCTGGATCTGTCTGTTCAGTTTGACCATCTATGCCA